>NC_092458.1:47823240-48091162 GCF_047495875.1 Pithys albifrons albifrons
GATGAAATACTGCATACGTTAAGTTCTAAGAAAGAACTGTGGATCCACTGGGATAGGGTAACAGCTGTTGGCCTTTACCTGGACACTTTCTTCCAAAAGCATATCTGTGCATTCACTTGGTTGTATCTGGGCAGTTACATGTGGACCAGAGCTCAGCTTCAGAGCCTCTTACCTAGGAAGTGGTCAATACAAGGGAAAAATACTGGGCTAGATCCAAGAGCCTGACAGAAGTGAGGCTGATGCAGCTCCATGCTCCCAGGTGCAATCTGTAGCGAAGCTGAGCATGTGCTTCCAGTAGGCACGTGCATATAAAGCACAAATTATCACCACATATATCATAGAATCATAAAATGGTTTGGGTTGGAAGTGACCTTCCAGATCATCTAGTTCCATCCCTGCTGCCATGGGCAGGGTCGCCTTTCACTAGCCCCATCCAACCTGGCCTTGAACACTTCCAGGGATGAGGCACTCACAACTTCTCTGGGCAACCTGTTCCAGTGCCTCACCATGCTCAAAGCGAAGAACTTCCTCCTAGTATCTAATCTAAACCTATTCTCTTTCAGTTGGAATCCATTCCCTCTTGGTCTATGTCGCCATATGCTTTTGTAAATAGTCCCTTTTATTCCGGCCTGAAGAGATATATATATAGATATAGATATATGACTAAACAGAACAAGACAGACACATTCAGCACTCATACAAACACAGTAACCACCTGCAGCTTTATCCTCCTTCCCTACGTGGCTGAGTAGAATGGTCTGATAGTGAGTGTATATATCTGCACACACACACACACAAGTTGGTTCCCTTCATCAGCTGGGCTTAAATGCAGTTCAGTAACTCTCCCTAGATTATAGTCTCGCTGGTTGCTAGCATTTGGACATATGAACCCTTGAGGCTGTAGCCTCACTCATGTTTCGAGTACTGACCACCCTTTCTCCCCTTCCCACTTCCTCCCCCTCCCCTTACTCACAGTTACACAGCTGGTCAGGATTCTGCTGGTCTTCCCAGTAGTCAGTCTCCTGTGCCCTTGCTCTTAGAGACGCACCACGCCACCTGTGTCCCAGGCCACTTCACCTACTCACTGGCTAGTCCAGAAGGATGTTTCCTGGTGATCACTCATTTGCACACCCCTTCTCTCTACAGGTTCCAGCACCACTAACACAGGCTCCTGGTGACCTGAGATCCTACTTCCATGCATAGCAGTTTAGTCTGCTTGGTTCAGCTTCTCCAGTAACAGATACAAAGGACTTGTGGGTCCTGCAACCTATGGTCTGACTCTAGCTGGTTGTCCTGGGTTTAAGTAAGTGTAGGCCTAAATTTAGGCTTTAGTTTTTAGAGCAGGCCTAAGATTATCAGCTGACTCAAGCTGGGTCAGGCCAGCTGACAGCTGACTTCTACTGCCCAAAGGTATTCCATACCATATTCTGATATCATCTCAAATATAAATACAGTGGAGGAGGAGGTGCTTGTCTCTTTTTCTTCATGGCTGCAGTAGTAATAGGATGTGCTACTGATGTTCTGCTGTGCTGGGCCTTGCTGCTACCTAGCTGCTACGTTGCATTTTGTTTTAGTTTGGAGAAGTAAGCATTTTATTGTTATTCTCTCCCTTTTCCTTCCTAAGTGTTTCTCGAGAAGGGTTCATGGGTTGATTTTGTAGCCGGAATAGTGAAATTTGTGTTTGGAGGGGTTCAGTTTTCTGTTGGGCAGAGAGGTGAAAGAATAATTTATTAGATCTAACTTGTGTAGGTGTGTGTTTTATTGTAGTTTTCTTTTAATTTTCTCTTTTCTATATAAGTATATAAACCTGTTTAAAATTTTCTTTCTTTCCTCTCTCTTTTCTCAGTGAGGAGGGGGAGCTTTATTGTTTTGGTTTATACGTGGCATTTTGCCAAGGCTTTAAACTAAAACACTGATACACTAAGATCCCCACACATACGCATGCCCCACTCACATCCCCCCAGTTCCTCCCATAGGAAAGGGTGAGAAAGCACCTGTGCTGATAAGGTACAGACAAGCGTCCTGAACTACTGACACACAACTAGGCCTTTTTACTCCCTTATTTATTTATTTGTTCATCCTTCTTTCTCCCCAGTCACCTAAACCCATTTTTTCTTCCTTTATTTCCTCAAAACATTCCATATTAAGTCATGCTCACAGCTGAAATATTCACCCTCACAGCCACTATGTCTTCCTGTTGTGACCCACCTTTGAAGGTGGGATAACTGAAGTTCTTGTCCAGAATAGATCCCTTTCAGTGGATTAGAGTGAAACAATGCTGACTGACTGGTATTTATATATATATATATATTTACATATATTTATATTTTTATATATTTATATATATATACAAATATTTATATTTATATATTTTTATATTTATATATTTTAATATATATATATATGTGTGTGTGTGTGTGTATGTGTTGCAAGAATTTCAATTTGATCTGTCACTCCTTGTGGGTCATGCCAATTGTTATGAGCCCAAATCATACCGGGAGAAGGGTTAGCACTATCTCTTTAGTTTCATCAGGAGTGGTCAGTCCCCATTTGACTCTTCCTGGGCAGTCATTTTCTTTCAACTGGTCATTAACCCACTGAGGGTTAATGTCTTTCTCCCCTTTAACCTTCTGAGTGTTGGCTTGACTTTCTCCTGGAGAAAACCTTGCACCCGAAAATCTTTCAAGTCCAATGTGCCTAGGTGAAAACCTAGAAGAAAAATTATTTCAATCTGTCATTAACCCCCTAGAAGATCAATGTCTTTCTTCCTGCTACCCCTACTTCCTCTAGGGGAAAACCTTACAGTAGGTCTGGTCACACTGGAAAACCATAGAACAGCTTGGGATCATACTGATCACTCTACCGCAGCCAAGGGATCCTGTCCATCACACCAATTTAATAATTGGTGTAATGGCTAATTAATAGGTAATCTGCCTCCTCTGAAGGCAGAGTAACTGAGGGGTTTTTTTAATAATAGATCCTTTGGGATGGATTAGAGTGAAATGGACTGAATGACTGGTGTTTATATATTTATATGTATAGCAGGTTTATTTTAGAACAATTTGGTTGCAATGGAAAGGAGATATATAGCCATGTTGGTTATTATCTATATAAAAATATAAAGATATCACTTAAGGAAATACATAAGAAAAAGAAAGAAAGAGAAAGAAAGGATGAGTAGATAGTGAATTGGAAAAATATCACTACTCATGGATCCATGATGAGACTTGATTACTACAGTTCTGGTGTCCACTGGTCAAAGTGACATTTGCAGTCTTGATCCATCAGGTGTGGTAAAAGCCCCCAAAACACAAAGCTCAGTGGGGTAATATGTGTTCAGGTTCAAGAGGAAATGACTAGGTACCTCCTCTGTGGGGCACTTTTACACTGTTGATCATGCGCAGTCTGGTGGAAGGCCCCAGGAATGAGTATGGGAGCACTTGCTTCAGGGCTCTTTGATGATTTATAGCCCCTTTTAAGACATGACTGCTCTTTGGCCCTGCTTCTCACATCTGTGTAGCTGAGGTAGTTGTGCCTTATCAGAGGGAAATAACATGATATAAGCCATCATCCCACCTCTGCAGGATCTGCTTTTTATCAGCTTTTTCCCTTATCTGGCCAGAAAACAGCTTATTGAAGACATCAGTCACAGGTTATCTGGGATACAGTAAGTTGCAAGGCTCATTGGGTTAATCTAAACAAAGGTTGGTTTATCATGGCCATCCTCTGGTGGTGAGTGGACAGAACCTCTGTCTTAAGGGAATCAGAGGTTTAGATACCACATACAAAAGCCACTCCTCCTACCCTTTGTTTGGGAGGGGCAAACCTGGCCTCAACAAAGTTCTCTGTAGCACTCTGTTGCTTTTGAAAATGGCCAATTTTTTGAGTCATTAACCACTGACATTTCAGTCTCTACTAGTCCTACAACCTCAGGAAGCAACCCACCTCAATCCAAAAGGAGTTCCAGCATTATCACACATGAACATGGATTCTGAGGTTTTCCAGGGACAGCCCTGGGACAGGGTCAGACAAAGTGTGTCTTCCTCTGAGTGCTTAAATCATGTTACTGCATGTCTTAGTGCTGCACACATTAGTGATTCTGCATTTTGTGGGGCTTTGATGGGCCAATGACTCCTGTGATGGGTCAGAAGGTAAAGAGGACATAGGATTATTTGGACTCCCTCTCCTATGATTGTCTTTCTGTGCTCTGTTGTGGATGAGGAGATAACCTCTTACCACATCCCTTAATAGGTATATCTGCTAGTACACACACTCACAGAGTCTGTTTCTTGAAGCCAGCTTTCTCCATTGAAAAGTGTGAACTGACTGAGAAATCGTGAGTAATTGCCAGTGTGAAAAATGTGTATTTTAAAACCACCAGTTGTATTGGACATGTGTGATGCTGGTGGAAACTGCTCTGCATGTCATCATTCATACAATTTTTTTAGAGTAAGGAATATTGCAAGAATTTACCTTCACTTTAACATGACTAATTATGCAAAAGAAATCTATTTATCTTCCTAAATAATAACAAGTAATAAATGTATCTTCCTAGTTGTTAACAGCAAACTATATATATAAGCATATTTATATGTTTTTATATGTATACAAAGACGTTATATTATGATTAAAAATGACAAATCAAGTGGTTTCATGTCTTGTTTTTGTTTTTGTTTTTTTTTCATCTCACACAAAGTGAAGTTCTTCCCACTGAAATTCTAGCATCTAATAGGTAAGCATTTCAATCCAAATAAGTCAGTTTAGCCTTTCTCTGTGGTCACTTCAGAGAAATACTTACCTTCGAGGGAGATACGTCTATTAAAATAGCAATCTAAGAGAAGTGAATCCATACTATCATCTAGATAGACTTACTTTTGTTCATTAATTCAAGATGACTAGCAAAGTTTAGATGTCTGTGTTTCAGGTAAATAAGGTAGTTAGAATCCAAGATCCTGTAACAGAGGTAGAAAGCAGCTGTCAGAAAACGTCTCCGCATCCATCTCAAATGTGAAATTTTCTTTTATTACATCCTTTCTGTAAGACGAAATGCAATAAATAATAAAGAAATTAAATGTTTGATAGTATTTTCCATTTCCTTTGAAAATGAATTGATGGGCATACAGGTCATTTAAGAGAATAAGACCTAATTTACTGGAACATACCAAATCAGTATCTGACAGAGAAAAGAAATTTTTGCAGTATCTACCTAACTGGATTTGACATAAATATGAAGGAAGAATTAACATCTTGAAGCATGTCATTCCTCCACTCCTACCTGTTCAATCAGTGACAGGCTGAAACTGTAGCTCTTGTCATCATTCTTAATGATAGCATGAGATTCTTTACTCAAAGATTCACCTGAAATAAAAATCCTCATTTTGTTATGCTTCCTTGAAAAGACACATAACTTTTTTAGGAATTATTAATAGTTTGCTGTTCTCAGACCTCTTCATTTACTTCTGCCTTTTCAAATAAATACTATGACAGAACTTGAAGTCAGATGAATACCCTACATTTGGATAAGTTGCATAGAATGCCTTCACTATAAAATGGATATTTACAAGATGTAATTAATCTCATCTGAAATGTGGCATCTAAAATAAACTGTATCAGTTCTTCCTTGTTGTAGGAGGCCAGAGCAAGGGATGACTGGCTCAAAACTAGCAGGTGGGAAGGGGTGCAGTAACAAGGCAAGCTGTGCAAAAGTGAGGTGATGCACTTCTCCCCCCCACCTCTTTGAGCCTTCTCGCTCAGTGCTGGGTAGCACAGGAGCATTTGAAAAGTCATCTGCTGGCCTGCACTACAACAGAGGCAAGTGACCACATGGGACCACCTCAGGCCCTGATATGGTGCCAGCTGACTGCATGGAGCTGCCAGGAACATTCTGGCTCTGTGTAAAATGCAGGTGTTAGAGTCCAGATTTGCATCTCACTGGGTTGTTTGACTGATGGGTTGAATCAACCATCTGCTGTGTGTCTGGGGTGGAGGGCAGGGTTAGGCCTGGACCTACAGGCACATGGCCATACCTGCACACACGGTAAGGCTGCAGCCAGCATGGCCTCCATGGCTGGAAGGCACATGGCACAGGAACCCCATGACACAGCTGTCAATCAACAAGAGCCTTCTGATAGCCCACCCACACCTCATATCTGAAGCCTCTGCCTGGCTGGGCCACCCCTCACTTTGGCCAGGAGGGCACTGAGTGGCCAGGGAACTGGATGTCCTGCCTGAGCGGAGTGACCACAGTAACCAAAGACTATAAACTGACATGCACAAGGTCTCCATCTTGCTCTGGTCTGCTCTTCTGGAAGCATATGCACCCTCTTGGAGGTAACTATATTTTTCTCTCCTCTCCTTTTCTCTTTTTATTTACTTCTCTCTTCCTCTTGTGAGTAAATTAAGACCAATTTTAGTATTTCACTTAAGCTGTGAGTTAGTGCAACAAGGTTCCATACTCCCCAGCAATGCCTGCTTGCTGGTGAAACCCTTGGAATGGTGTAAAAGCAGAGCTCAGAATGCTGTTTGGAGAGAGGCAAGGAAGTCCTTTTGTTCCTAGTAGCCTCCTATAAGTGTGATGCTTTGTAAAATATTTTCTCTGGTTATATGTTGCTCCTGTAAGCTTTTCTTGCGAAAGCACCTATTTTCTCACTAAATTAGCAGGCTGGGGAGTAATACTTGTTTATTGTTCACCTTTGAATACAGAAGCCTGAAGTGACTTGCTCTGTTGTAGGTATATGCTCAGAATCTTGTCCTGTTCTGAATATTCTCTACTTGGTTTAAAAAATCATTATCACTCTACTTGGTATTAAAATCATTATAAGACTTTCTTTTTGCTGGAATCAATATTTCACAAAACATTTCTTCAGATGGGACCAAGAAAATACAGGCGTGGTTTTATACAGCAGGCCAAATGTATGAACTGTGTACAAACAGGCTTTTTACAAAATATATTTGAAAGAAGCTTTAAATTTCATGAAATATAACTTCTGACAGACAATTCAAAATCAATTGCTTACTGGATTTGTAAAAGTGATTCCAAGTTTTGAACTCTTCTATTTTGTACTGAATTGATATTAGAAAGAACTTCATATACCTAAACCCAAGGTATTTATGTTCTAATCCAATCTTTATTACTTACTGAATTTCTATTACATTCATACTCCAGTATGCCAGTGCTTTTTATTGCTCCCATCTAGGAGAAAACACAAGGGTTGTGATTTACCTTTAGAAATTCTTTGAAAGTTATATTCATGCCTTTCTACCTGTAATTTGTCTGCAAATTCTGCCTTAATTTATGTTTATGTTTTTCTCAGATCAAAGTGTTTAAAATAAAGTTTAGCTCTTAAATTGGTTTCTCTTTCAATTAATACATATTTCAGTTGAAATTATGAAGGAAAGTAGTTCCTTCTAAGACAAAGTGACATGTTTAGTAGATGAGGGAGAGGCTGTGGATGTTGTCTGTCTAGACTACAGCAAAGCACGTGACACTGTTTCCCACAACATTCTCCTGGAGAAACTACCTGCATATGGCTCGAATGCATGTAGTCTTTGCTGGGTGAAAAAGTGGCTCGATAGCTGGCCCACAGTATGCTGATGAATGGAACTAAATCCAGTTGTCTAATCAATAGTGATGTTATCCAGGCCAGTGTATTTGAGCCAGTACTGTTTAACCTTTGTCAGTTGTTTGAAGGAAGGGATTGAGTGCATCTTCAGTAGGTTCAAAGATGACACCAAGTTAGTTGGGAGTGTTGATCTGCTGCAGGGTAGGAATGCTCTACAGTGATCTTGACAAACTGGATCAATTGGCTAAGGACAACTGCAAGAGGTTCAGTAAGGCCACGGGCCTGGTCCTGCACTTGAGTGACAACAACCCCATGCAGTGCTACACGCTTGGAGAAGAGTGGCTTG
Organism: Pithys albifrons albifrons; assembly: GCF_047495875.1. Classification (NCBI taxonomy): domain Eukaryota; kingdom Metazoa; phylum Chordata; class Aves; order Passeriformes; family Thamnophilidae; genus Pithys; species Pithys albifrons. Next base: position 47,831,149 of record NC_092458.1, read on the forward strand.
GGAGCAGATGTACAGAAAGGGACTTAGCAGTGTTGGTTGACAGCCAGCTGAACGACAGCCAGTAGTCTGCCTAGATGACCAAGGTGGCCAATGGCATCCTGTCTTGTATCAGAAACAGTGTGGCCAGCAGGATTAGGGAAGAGATATTTCCGTATTACTAAGCACTGGTGTGGCCACATCTCTAGTACTGGGTGCCATTTTGGTCCCTTCACTTCAAGAAAGACACAGAGGTGCTGTAGCATGTCCAGAGAAAGGCACAGAGCTAGTGAAGGGTTTGGAGCACAAGTATTATGAAGAGCTGTTGAGGGAGCCAGGGTTATTTAGCCTGTAAAAAAGGAGGATGAGAGGGGATCATTTCACTCTCTCTAGAGTGCCTCAGAGGAAGTTGTAGCAAGGTGGGATTCAGTCTCTTCCCCCAAGTAATAAGTGATAGAACAAGAAGGAATGGCTTCAAGAAGGACAGTGAAGTTAGTGAAGGGTCTAGAAAGCATGTCTTATGAGAAACAGCTGAGGGAACTGGGATTGTTTAGCCTGGAGTAGGGGAACCGTATTGTGCTCTACAGCTACCTGAAGGGAGGATGTAGTGAGGTGAGCGTTGGTTTCTTCTTCCGTGTGTCAAGTAAAAGGAGGATAAGAAATGGCCCTAAATTGCACCTGGAAAGATTAAGATTAGACTTTAGGGGAAAAAAAAAGAAAATCACTGAAAACAGGCTAGGCATTGGATATGGTTTAGGGGTGATTGTGGTTGTACTTGGTTGATGGTTGGACTAAGTGATCTTCAAGGTCTCTTCCAATCTTGATGATTCTGTGATTTTCTGAATTCCCCAATACAGTAGGCCTTTCATATTAGATAATTATTGTATATTACATACCACTAGGATAGATTCAAAAGGGGAAAATCCTGTTTCTCAAAAAATTACTTTTTACAAGGTAACCCACCTAGTTGGCCAAGGCAATCCAGTTGATGCAATGTTTTGGATTCCAGAGAAGTTTTAGATACTGTCACTCACAGTGCCCTTCTGGAAAAAATGTCCAACATACATCTAGATAAATACAAGTGCCAGATTCTGCATCTCAGGTGGGGCAAACCTGGATGTATGTACAGGCTGAGAATGAGAGATTGGAAAGCAGTGCTATGGAAAGGGACCTGGTGGTCCTGGTCAGTGGTAAGTAGATTATGAACCAGCAATGCCCTGGAAGCCAGGAGGTAGAAAAGTGTTCTGGGGGGCATCAGGCACAGAATCGCCAGATAGTGGAGGGAGGGGAGTGTTCTGCTCTGCTCTGGTGCAACATCACCTTGAACATTGTGTGTAGTTTTGGGCATCACAATATAAGAAAGATACAAAGCTCTTAGTGTCCAAAGGAGAGCAATGAAGGTGGTGAAGGGTCTAGAGGGGAAGCTGTATGAGGAATGACTGAGGTCATTTGACTTGTTCAGCCTGGAGAAGAGAAGACTGAGGGGAGATCTCATTGCAGTCTACAACTTCCTTGTGAGGGGAAGGAGGGGCAGGCACTGATCTCTTCTCTGTGGTGGCCAGTGACAAGACTCAGGGGAATGGCATGAAGCTGAATCAGACGAGATTTGAGTAACATATTGTCCTAGTTCAGCAGGAGGGACCAGCTAACCCTGTGTGGGGGTGATCAAAGCTGTGTATTCTACCCCCTCTATTCATTCCCCAAGGTCAATGGGCCATTAGCAGCAGCTGCCCAGGGAGCCATTATCACCTTCACACCCAGCCTGAGTGGGGCGGAGCGGCTAATGGGCCATCAACAGCTCAACACCCCCTGGCTCCCAGAGTTAATCACCCATTGTGTGAGTCCCCGCCCAGGGGGAGGGACTGAGAGCTCCCTGAGGGTACATAAGGGGTGGGTAAGAAGACCTCGGGAACCTCTCGTCGGATCCAGAGCAGCAGCAGGACCACGACAGGAGGAGATCCCCGCTCTCGCCCAGACCACAGCCCTCGCCTGCACCAACAGGTTTTTCTTTTCCTTTTGCTCTGGACTTGGGGGAACCACAGGGGTCTCAGCACAAGGGCAAACAAACCCCCTTGGGTTTGTGCCCCAGAACACTGGGTTATACTGCTGGGGTTTTGTGAGTTGAAAGCAGTTTCCCTTGTGTGTCAGTGTTGTTATTGTACTATTATTATTAAATTTTAGGTCTGACTTATAATCTCTCTCGTGGTGAGTTCATTTCCCCTGCTGGTTCACCTTTAAACCAGCACACATATTAAGAAAATATTTTCCTTGGACACTGGAACTGGTTTCCCATGACAGTGGTCACAGCACCACGCCTACAGAGTTCAGTAAGTATTCGGAAAATGCTCTCAGGGGCATGATGTTATTCTTGGGGCTGTCCTGTGCAGGGCCAGAAGCTGGGCTTCTGTGTCCCTTCCAACTCATGTTATTCTATGATTCACTGGCTTTCTTTGACTTGTACATTTTAAAAGAATGTTTGAACATTGAAAAAATTGAAGTAGACATTTTCTGTTCCTCTTTTCTTCCTCAATAAATAAAAAAACCCAAACGAAATCAAGCAACTTCCCTTTCTTTTAGCTACAGATGCTTTCTTCCATAAAATTCCTTAGGGAAAAAAAAAAAAAAAAAGATAATCGTTCCTTTTACTCTTTATTGTAAAGGACTTGCCTTTTAAAGATTTTTTTTTTCTGTGATGAGGTTTTTTTTTGGGGGTTTGCAACTGTAGATTTAGAGAAATCAGAGTGGTATGTCTAAATCAAATAATAGCTAACCTGTCACCTTTATTCTAAGTCAAGATAACAACAAATATCTGAGGAAGGCTTTAGGTAATTTCTGAAAGACTGTTTAATAACTACTGATGCATTCTTCAATATGTGGACTGTACTGGAAATATTAGAAACATTCAGATACGATATGCCAAAAAACCTACTTAAGTGTGAGGACATTATTAAAGAAACTTGGTTTCCAGTAGAATTGGTTGGTCTTTAAAGATTCAGAAAAAGTGTTCGTGTATGTGTTAAGAGGCCTGATGTCAGTCTTTTATGTTTGGCTGAGAATGTGATTTATCTCTCGGAAGAAGCATAATGTAATAATTACAAAAGTGAAAAGGAAAACACTGTGAAAATTCTGCTTCTGTTCCCCACTCCTCTGTGAGGCTCAGAACTTGTAGCAGATGGTTCCTTCCATATTCAGTGAGATATTTCTGATGATAATTCCAGCCCCGTATTGTCTCTTACTGGAGAGAAAAATGAAACAAATAATATGAAAACTTGGAATTGCTTTCTTACACACTTTTTTTGTTTGTTTTAATATTCTGGAAAATGTGAAATGCTCCCATGTATTTCCTTAGTCCACTTCTCATATGTTTATAGTCCTTTCCCATGAAGAACAAGGTAGTCTATCATGGAACATCCTGAGTGCCACATCCACCACAGCTGAGGGAACTTTGCTTGTAACAGTTTTCTGCACTGGGGTGGAGATGCAGTGTGAGAAAGAGACCAGTGTAAGACTCTTCCTGGATCTCAGAAAGAGATCAGAAATGGCCCAAATACAAATGACATAATAAATTAGCCATTTGAATAAGGCAGACTAAAAAGAAGAATGTAGATAGTGAGTAAATCTTACTTTAGAGAGCGGGTAAATTTTATGTCCCTTCAGGGGCTGGGAACCCTGTGCTCATGCACCCTCACACAGACTCCAGATGGATTCAATCATGGCAAGCTGAGAAGATCCCACCCCTGGAGAGAAACTCTTCCTCTTTTTTGGTATTTTCAGCTGCTTTAAGATTTTCTTGGGATAAGAGAATGCTATATGTCGTTCTTGCTGTCATGTACAAAGCAGATTACATGAGAACTTCTTGATGGACTTTCAGACAAAGGCATAATAGCAACAGCACAGTGCAACATAGACCTGGACTTAGTTTGCTGCATGGACGACTAATGGCTCAATACACAATTGTCTTGGGAACAGGATCACTACATGCAGTATCTGTACTCCTGCACACTGAATGTTAGATACAGTGAGATCAATCATTCCAATGTTAGAATGGACTGAAAAAGTCATGTTGTCTAATTTCAGAATGGACTTCACATTTATAGGAGTTAAGACTTTGCTCAAAATTATCCAGTATTGAAAGGAAAAGCACTGAAATTTAGTATAATTTCTAAGATATTTCTGTACTCATGAATTAAACAGTGCCAGGGAATCTTTTCAGGCTTAAATTTGATCATTTATCCTGCTGTGCTCTTCTAAAGGCCTTTGGCATGGGTTTTGATCATGGGCATGATTCAGAATTAGGCATCGGCCATGGAGCAACTTCAGGATTAGTTGTTTTGTAAATTCTGAGAGTTTAAGACTATCAGTGTAGGTTGTTCTATTACACTTTGTCTTGGTGCTAGCTTAGATTTTTAGCACAGGTGTAACTCACACAGCTTTGCCAGAGTATTGGCTTATGTTAATTTGAGAATAGGTGTTTAAAGAATTTTCTGTGTTTTATTTTCATTTCAAACTCATCAAGATACATTTTGTGTATCACAATAATAGGTATCAAAATCTTTCCTTGTATCTTAGAGGGATGTAAAGTGAATGATTCAGGTTTATAATATCAATTCTGTGCACAAGTTTCTTTGTGAATAGGAGTCATAGACAGCTAAGCAAAAGCCAACTTATGATAAGGAATAGGATAATAATCTAGTGAAGAATTGTTTTCTTTACTCTTTCAGACTGAATTCCTGCTTCTAAAGATGTTGTTCTTATGATTTACTAAGTGGGAATTTTTCAATTTTTCCTGGTTTAGGTTAAAGCAAGTAATGTATCTCCTGAAGGATATTAATATCATTATCTCATCTAGGATAGCTAGAAAATATCTTGGCAAACTTCTATGATTTTCTTGGTGTTCTGTTTGTTACTATAATCATTCCAGTAAAATTCAGTCTTCAAAGGTATTACTCCAATTCTCCTGGGAAAATTAGTGTTTTAAAAATAAGATATCAAAATTATGACTTTTTTAGCTGGGGCAAAGTAGACTGCATCTAATTATCAAGATTAAATGACAACATTATCTAGATGACACAAAATGCTTGGATCAAAGAAATTGATCTATTACCTGGTGAAAATGTTATAGGTTTTGTTGATACACTTACTTTTTTCAGGAAGAATATTGGTCATCAGATATAACTAATTAATTATTTTGAGGTAATATTTTTCCTTATTATATATAACCTGCTCAATATACTTGTGAAGATGGAAAATAGTTTATTAGTAATAACTTCTTTACCCCTCTACCAACAGGAGTGCATGAGAATGCATACAGAGTCTTGCTGAAATCCTGAAGCATGTACAATTTGTTGTGAAATATGTAACTAGGAATACAGAGGATCAGCAATTGCAGCAGTAATGCTACTTTTATATAATTCATGAAGCCTCTTTATTTTTTCTTCTCCCCATGGCTTGGATGTATGTGATGTTAATGACTTCAGTGATATCACCTCTAAATTACAGTGTAATGCGGTAAGTCAAGTGGTACATTGTGCCTGCCTGGAAGGTTGCCTTAGAGGCTTCAGAGCTGAAGTCCAAACAGCTTTCTAAAGAGACATTTTTCCATATGAGGTCCTCACAGACAAAAAACAAACACCCTGCTTGGAGATAACTTACAGTCTTAGTACTATACTACAGCATGCTTATCTTCCGGTCCAGTTTGTGCATGCAAAACACAAATACAGAGCCCTCCTGGCATACTCATTATTTGCATGGATAGATAATCTAATCTTGAGGGAAATTTCGGGGAGTAACTGAGGTTAATATCTGTTAGCTACATGTTTCTTATTAAAACTGAAGGAAGGTGTGTAATTCTAGTGCCTGAACATGGTGACATTTTAGATACTATATATTAACACATGGCTGATACCTGCCACCCACAGATTTCCCAATTCCCCTGCAGGTCCCATGTCATATATGCCAGCCCTGTGGGTGTGTGGAGCGTGTTTTAGTAATTTAAGTGGTGCTATATGACTACATGAAATCAGACAAACTGTTCCCTTGGTTTGCAATGTGAATTAATCTTGAGTTGTAGACATGGAATAAACACAAAAAAAGTATAAAAATCTACGGAAGGGGAGTATTCAAGTACTGACAGGTAATGTTATAAAGTTTCACAAGCTCCTTTTGGTTTGTAAAAGCCTGCCAAAGTTGGAATATTTTAACAAATGTTATCTCAGCCCTGTAAGGCAGAAGAACAGGTTGGAAATCTCAGTGGCAGTCTTCTCTAAAATGTCTTAACATATCAAACTCAGCCGGACTGCTGCCAGCATGATTGCATTTATTTATTTATTTACTGAAAATACTGTCCTGACACTCTCACTTTCCTCTTTCTGCTGTTATCAGAAGCAGAAACAGCAAATGCTTTTATCTTCCTCTGTTCCCCTTTAGTCTTCCCAAAAGGCCAGAATTTGTCTTTTATCAACTGTTTCCTTTACAGCATGTTCTCTCTCCTCTGGCTTCTGATTTTTTTTTCTTTGACCTATTGGATCCTTTACCAGCAGTCCTTGTCAACTATCACTCATTTTAGCAGCTAAAATTTGTCTTGTAATGCTGTTCTCACTGTGTCAGTTGTCTCCTCCTCAACACTATAAATATGTGTAATGTAAGCTCCGGATTTGGCCTGTCAATCACACTGAACAAAGGAGTGCTGTTTGAAGTGGTACTGCAATGGAAGAGACAAGTATGTACAAAATAGTGGATTTCATACTCTGAACCTATATAGTTGCAAATGAAGCAATATAGGGTAATGTGCTTTTCTCTTCAAACTGTTATTATACTCATCTTCACCATCCTAGCATTTATTAGCTTCTTAAAAATTAAAATGTATTAAATATCACTGCGTGTGCAGTAAAAATAAATGCTGGGGTTTTTTTTGTCTATTTAATGTTTTTAAAATTCTGTTATAGCACAAAATATACAAGAGTCAATTTGGCCAGCAATGCTAAAGGAGTTATACAACGAACTCCATAAAATCTGCTGGACCATCAGGATCTGGCTTGACTTCACTTGCTGGCTGTACTGGGCATGGATTCTGGGCTGATAGTGATGCAGCACCCAAGCACACCTCATGTAGATGCAATTAGGACTGAAATACACACAGATATCTGGGTAAGTTATGAACATCTGAACACTTGACGCAAGACTAAATGTTTAACAAACATTTTTATGAAGAGTTTGAAATTATTTTTTCATAATGACTTTAGGTGTGCTACATATATTTAAAAAACAATTATTTTGCAAGTTAAATAGAATAATTAAGGGATTTTATTGTATTTTGATATTGAATTAGGAAGGATTTAAATCTAGCATAATGCCCCATGTTATAAATATATTTTCAAGGTATAAAAGATGTGGTTTCTGATAAAAATAATATTTTCCAAAAGTCATTCCTTCCTGCTCATAAAATACTGTATAATAGCACAATGGTTTAATATTGTGTAGCTCTGTGAATGCAGTGAATTAGTTTCTTATAAATAGACATGGACAACAAAATTCTTCTGTTCAAGTGATAGATATTTATTCAGCTGCGGGTTTGGTTTTTTTTTTTTCATTTTACAAAGGACAGGAATTGCAAATTACATACATAGCATACATTTCTATAGTTTTTTAGAAGATTTTATATTCCTTCCAAGCCATGTAAAATAGTTTTGAATGCCAGTGTAATGAGAGAGAGTCACTAACTGACAAGAAGTGATTTGTATCCAGATTTTGAAAGTATGCAACTCTAACGTTTAAAGCAGACATAACATCTTTTTGCAGAAGTAGGAATACTTGATAAAGTATCTCTCATGTAATTCAAGAAATGAAAAGATCTATTGCTACAGATTACATAATGCATTTATTCTTGTTATTTCTGAGACAGTAAATAAGGCATGACCTTTACTCAGAATTTTAGACAAGTCCTTATTTTTGTCTTGTGCTTATTTTAGTTCCTCAGCATTTTGAAGGACTGAGAAAAAAGTAAAGGTTTTTTTCTGACAGTTAAACTATTTATAAAATATTTTACCTTGAGAAATCTCTACTTATAATAGAAAATCTCAATAATCCAAATCTATTAAAGAAATACTAAGTTCTAATTTTGTTTTCATAACCTTTAGTCCAGATATTTATGTAACTTCTGTCAAAAAACTGATATTAAAAATAGGTGGATCACAATGATAAACTGTAATATAACTATCCAATCTCTGAAATGCCAGCCTGCCATATACTAAGGAGTTTAGATAGATTTTCATCATTTGTAATGCCATAGGGGTCCCCTTGTCTCTGGATAATAGAACAGTTTATACATAAACAACTAATACAACACGTATTTACCATGTAAGGTAAATATTACCACACAGTAGTCTTAAATCAAGAAAATTTTGTATGTGAAATGCAAAATGCAAAGATCAGATAATGATTTGGTATGCTTTTTTGTTCTAGCTATCAACTTTTGTTGGTAATCTGTGTATCTGGATTCTTGCCTAAGAGAGCTATAATTATGTACAAAACATTATTAAGTTAGAAGTGAATGATGTAATCTCAGCCAATAGGACAAACAATCCAGAAGACAACTAGATTTGGAATGCACATTTTTATGGGACTTCTTGTACATGAGTAAGTCACTAAAAATATGGTTAATACAATGCCAAATGTATGAAAGACTACGAACTAAGTCTTAGAACTTAGAGGAAGAGGGCAGCCAAGTGCAGGATACCTCAGAATAACTTATATGGCACTAAATAACTACAAATAAGCAAATTAGATTCAACATATCGATACATGCCAGGGGTTCTCTGATGATGCTAAACAGAATCACAGATTGCCTAAACATTAATGTCCAGTGCTATTCAAGGTGCTCTAGAGCTAACCAGACATTGGCATGAAAGTGGGGGAGAGAACAAGGACCCTGGAGGGATCCTGGCCTTACTGGTGCAATTGCTGAAGGTCACAGGAGGTCTATGGGGAAACCTCAAGTAACACTAGGCACTAGTGCATAGGCAGTTGAATGAGGATGCTGCTGGCTGCTCAGATGTTCTGCTGAAAGACTAGTTAGCTTCCTCTGGGGATGTTAGCAGTAGTGTCACAGGATTCAAGTAAAGAACAAATGTCTAGCAGTGTCTGAAAAGATAACATTATCTTACATGACTTCCAGAAGATTTTACACCTTAATTTGTGGTTACCAAAAAAAAATCCAAATAGCATGTTTTATTTATACCATAGATAAACCAAAAAATCTGTATCTATGTTTGAAATCTGTATTTTTAATAAAAATTACATTAATCACAGAAAAATACAAGCCTTTTAAGTGTATTTACTAAATCTTATTTAAGGCCTTGCCAATATATGAGAAATATATCAGAGTTACAACATTTTAAACAGTAGTAATTATGATGCAGTTTTGAGGGGAGTGGGGGGAGTGGTGATTTGAGGTGATGCAGTCACCCCACATTAAGCCTTCCTACTGAATAAGTTAATTCAACCGACATGAGGGATAGATATAAACCACCAAATACAACAATTACTGTGTTTACTCAGGACATGTGTCTGTGACTTCAAAAATGTGTAAGAAAATGGAAAACTAGTATTTGAAGGTCAAATTATTTCACACAATAACTCCCTTGATGCCAGCAGAATTATTATGAGCATGTATTTGCTTTTCTGTCGTAAGTGGTATAAGAAAATGAGAGAAACAGTTTCACACAGCTCCTAAATTAGCTCCATCTTATCTCTCCTATCTATCTGTTCTGTCTCAAATTAATTCACCCTTGTCTTCCTCTGCTGCAAATAGCAAGAAAAGAAAAACAACTCAAACTACCACCATGCTTCTTGAGACACATTTGTCAGTGGCAATTTTGAATGGAATATTTCTTACCTAAACGGGTAGCTGAATAATTTGTTCATGTTTAAATAAGAACTCAAGAAGCAGAACCTAAAAACATCTTTGTTTTTCAGATTACACAGCCTGGACTAGACACAGTCCTGATCTCACTAGAAAGGCTAAAGAGACATGCAGCCTCACCTGATTGTTATGACATTCGCAGCCATGCTATAAGAACCATGGGAGAGAAAAAGAGGGGTGAAGAACTCTCAGTTGTTTTCCCCTGTGTTGCTTTATGCAGGTTAGGTTGGCTAATCTGAAGGACCTTAGATATGTGTTCAAATTAAGTTAAAATATGAAAATAGTATAACTTGATGCAATCACTGGGATGGGCAATGGAGAATTTCCACTGGAGATCAACTCAGAAAAGCTAAGCCTCATCTACCAGCTCTGTAAATGTTAACACATAGTGATTAGGCATTGGACATGGGAAAATAGAAAGTTTTCTGAATTCCTCTTGCTAAGATAGTTTGTCTCAGTACTGGCAGAAAAAAACCCCACTGTTTGCAACTGCTTTGTCCAGCTTACTCAGTGCTTTTGAATTAAAAGTGGTCAAGAAGAGCACACACTGCTGCAGTGATTATACTTATGCTTTTTTCCCAAATGATCTGATACAAAAGATTTTCTAGTTCTTACTCCCATGGCTTTGCAGATGTGTTCTGATAGAAGCAAAATATCTGTTCAGACAAGAAACACAGATTTTTTTTCTTAGGATTTTTTTTTTTTTATTAATTCATGGACCAATTGTGAAAGTCAGAATACACTGATTTTGGAAGACTGTGAGAATATTACTAATGATAAAACCTACACATTATCTACCAAACTTCTCCCTGGTACTATTTTTTCTAAATTGTGAAGAAAATTATTGTCATATTAAAACTGAAAAGAAAGAAGTCATAAATCCAAATACACAGAAACAAATAAAACCAGAAGTAATTTTCTCACAGGAAAGCAGTGGCATAAGTGAGCTATTATTTAAAAATAAATCTGTGAAGCATGATGCAAGACAAAGCCAAATTGTTAGTGCAATTGTTTTGTAGATGTGATAGCACTAGTTTTAAAGCTTTATTGGCAATTGTCTGTTTAATTAGGCTTGCAGTACTGCACGTCCAAATACTGTGTTTAATCCTCACTCGGATGAATAGTTGAAATTGCTCCTGAGGTAGTATTTCCATGTGTTTGCATTCATGCAATTGCACACTAGTGTGGCTCAAAATGTATGCCACAAGACAGTACTCAGTCAAGAGGACAAAATAGGAAGAGTAAAATTAATCCAGAAGATTAACTGACTGCCTGGCACAATCACTGAGGGTTTTTTAATATTGATTTTTCACTGGAAAATTTTAGAATTTAAAAATTATTTTTTTATTGCTGAATTTTGATTGAAAAGTCAATATATTTATCCTGGAATAAATGAAGTCAAGATGTGATGTTCCTTCAAATATTTCATATGCACATTCTCTACTAATTTTGAGACCTGATTAGAATACATCCTGTGCCTTTTTCATAACAAAAAGTAGGGGTTAGGAATCATAGAAACAGTGAATAAGTGAATGTTGCACATGAAGGAACGTACAGAAAAAGACAAGAAATTGCAATGCATATTGCATAATTTTTCACAATTCACAAAAAAAGGCATCTGGAAATTAATGATGGAAAATATAGATTTTCAATGAACAGTTACCTCTGAAGTTTTAAAAAATCTCAATAGCAGAAGTAAATTCTGAAAAAAGTTATTTGAAAGAAAATATTTGAAAAAAGTTATTTGAAAGAAAGAATTTGACTCTCCTCACATTTAAGAAATGCATTTTAAATACATTTGAGTTTTCATTTTGCCCTATGGATTTTTTATTTGAAAAAAAAGTCAGAAATTCAAAGGAAGATAATTTCTATACTGTGAAGGTATCACTTCCAGTTAACTTCATGGCAAATGAAGGAATCAATTAAAGTGAACATATGACCAACAGAGATCTCATTTCACACTGCTTGTTTTCTATATGTTCTGCATGATTAAATTCACAGGAAGCTTAGCTGCTGAGTGTTCATATAATTGACCTATAATAACTACTAAGAAAGAGCCAGTTAGTAAGAAAAAGGAGGTTTCTATCTAAAGAGTTGCTAACTTTATGCAGGTGAATTCTTCCCTAGATTGATTAGAGTAGGAGAATGCTTGAGTCTCTCCCACACAGGCAGCTGCCCTTGAGAACTAAATTTGTTTATGATTTGGAGCTGAAACACACTTAAAATTCCTAATGTTCAAGTTTTAGAATTTATTTTAGTTTGCTTCTTATGAATATGCAGTTCTTATCTGACAGTACTAAAAACATTAAAGTAGAAGCAAACTCTCCATCTGTGAAGGCAATCTGTATGAGTGTTCTTGTTTGGTTACAGCTGAAACCATTTCTTTGACTCTCTGCACTTAGAAGATTTAACTTTAATGACTTCCATTAAGCATAAATGCCACAGTAGTTAAGCCCATACTCAAGCTGTAAGTATATCTAGCATTTTTGGGTGTTGAATGAGTAATATTCTTCTACTTAGGTTCCCAGGCTGTGTATAAATAAAAGAATTTTTGGTAGAAGGCAAATGTATACACATTTATTGTATCAGTTAAATAAATAGATATACAGGTACATATTCAACATTTTGTCAGTGATATAAACACTGTCTATACACAAACACACACACACGCTGTCTATACACACACAGTGACACACACATATATTTACTCTGTAAATATCTAAATAGTTACTTCATGCTAGATGATGTAAAGCTCAATAAAGTAATCGTAAGTATTACCTTAAATTTTAAAAGTAGTCTTTTGGCAGGCACAATTTTTAATTTATAAGCTGAAGGATTATCAGGACTAACTCAGGTTGTAATTATTCAGTATAACATCGAAAATAGATGTCAACCTCCCCCAAAGTTTTATTTTTAGTAACCTCTGCTTAATCTGCTTAACAAAAGCAGCAGACACACTCTGAACTGTGCTATCCAGTAGAAGGTGATACCAGAAATACTATTAAAACTATGGAATATTGTTAAAAATAATATAATAAGCAGTGAGACTGTGGATAAAAGGACATTGCTCTAATAGATATAGTATATATATGGTAGCTCTTTTGCTTAATGTCTATTTTTCTTGGTGAAAAGAGATATAAAAAACACCAGACTTTAATAGAAAAAGCTACCTATCTGTCTATGAAAAATAAAAAAAAATGGTAGGTGTTTGGGTACTGTGTAGGATGTGAAGATGGGGTGCTCATTGTTCCTCCAGATGTGTTTCAGCTGTGATTTCAGCAGAAGTTCCTTACAGTTTCTTGATTTTGCTATTTCTTGCAATTTTTTTCTTACAGTGAGATATTATAACAGTAAATCCCATTTTAGATACCAAAATATAAACATATTGAGCCACATATCAACCTATTTAAAGAAGGCAGTTCTCACTATTAGTACTAAACATACCAATTATGATTATTTTTAGATTTGAAACAAGATAATTTCCATGAAACCTTATCCAGTGCATTGCTCTTCTTGTGCTGGGAAAGAACAAGGTTATCCCTAATTCTATTTTAAAAGAAAATATCAACAGGGTGAGTTTGGTTTTTTTTTTTGTTTGTTTGTTTGTTTTTGTTTTTAATAGTATAAGGGAAATCTGCCCATATGTATTTACTTTTCCTTGGTTTAAGATACATCCTGATGGAAATTCTTATCTTTCTGCTGGAGAATATCATCTTTGTCTGAATTTCAGAAGTCAAAGTGAAATTGGTGTTCAATGAAAAACACTTTATAAAACCTCTGACTCACAGTATGTTTTTACTCTCCTTAGTAGTGTCCCTGCTGAATAAGCCATATTTCTAAGCTGATTTTACAGGTTACTAATGCTTATAAAATAGAAGTACTGATAGATATCTGTGTTATTCAGTATCCCCATAATTATTTCAGGAAATGTTTGAGCTAGACAAGAATCATACAACAGAGGATATAGACACTATGTCTGTCTTTTGCAAGGCCTGATGATGGCAACATATTCTTGCTGAACTGATGGCAATAGTAACATATAAAGCATTATTACTATATCTAAGGCAGTTATGTTGTTTTTTTAAGTTTTATTTTACCATTTTTATTTTTTTATAAATTTAAGAATAGACTTGAGATTATTATCATCTGAGCCCTTTGCTAAAAGTGTCAATTACACCACGGTTCTATATGTATTTCCATTACAATAGTGCCTGCAACTTGTTAGGTGATACCCAAACAAGTTAGAAAAAAAACATTTTACATATTTCTGTTCCTGGACACCTTAAAATATTTGGTTGGTTAGTAGAAAAAGAAGGTGAAATAGAGAAATTTAATGTATGTAAGAATGCAAAGCAATATCTTTGTAGAATGAAGATCTCTAATATTGCTGAACAGTGGGTTTAGCTCTGATATTGTACTATAAATATCAATTAGAGTCTTGTGAAGCTTTGGCATCCCAGTTTAGTAAGAATTTTCTCTATATAGCAAACTCAAATGCAAATATATAGTAGAAAGGAAAACATTTAAGTATTCCCTTTCTGTTAATATCTCAAAACTGATGTATTTCCATTTTGATCCTTTGAAATCTGGTAGCCTAATTCTATTCTAGCAGAGATGAATTTTTCGTTCTTCTTTATCATGGAGTTCATGGCCTCAACAAAGCACCAATTTAACATTGTAGAAGTAGGTTTAAACCTGTACCTTGTAGAGAAGCCATTCTTACTCTTTAAACCTCAGTGTTTACTCCTACAACAGCCTTGCTTATGCTGTTTGAGCAAACAAAAGAGAAAGCATTTCAAGTGCTTGGCAGTAGTCATTGCAACATAGTCTGGAATAAGGTAAAATCTTGAAAATCTAATAGTTCCAGCACTGTAACACATTTATCAAGGAATGTGAAAATAAAATCCCTGGAATTAATACTGATAATTTTCACAGACTTCATAGACTAGTAGCAGTATAATTTACAATGAATATCAAAACCCTGTCTCCATGGAAACATCAGTTATAATAAACTACCTGGAATCAATAATGCAACATTTCAGGTTAAGTATTCCTATACCTTAAAACTGTTCAATTCACAGGAAAGATGGGCACTGTTTAAAGGACCGTCTTAAGACACAGTCCTTTTTAAATCTGAGCTAAGTGAACACTTTATAATTTCACTCATAAAGTAGCCACAGTTATGCCTTCAATTAGTGTTTCTAGTGTATATATTGGAAGAACAGACAAAAAAATGGTTTTGTATAGATGTGTACATATTAGTTATGTCACCCTTCAGATACCAAAGAAGGGGATCATTTACTGGGACAGCTACTGCTCCAGAAGGACACAAATCTCTT
This sequence comes from Pithys albifrons albifrons, assembly GCF_047495875.1. Lineage (NCBI taxonomy): Eukaryota > Metazoa > Chordata > Aves > Passeriformes > Thamnophilidae > Pithys > Pithys albifrons. The sequence continues at coordinate 47,846,383 of NC_092458.1, forward strand.
TTAGTTGAGGTACTAAGTCTACCAGTCTCATGGCAATGGCTTCTGGAACTCTGAGATGGCACTATACACAATGCCTGGGTGTTTGAAACAACCCCTTAAGATTGCAGGAGATAGTCGTTCTCTCTTAGGACTGATACCACATGATCTAGAATATTTTCCTGTAAAACTGTCTGAGGTTTCTGGATCCATAGGGAAGAGGATAGCTTAGGCATGAGAATGATTTGGTATGCACGTCACGTAGGCACACAATGAAAGATATTTGACAGGCTGCTTGAAGTTATCTCACATATTTAGAGCAATGCCATGACCTGTAGAACAGCAGCATCTGGTTCATAAAATAAAAGAGAGGTCGTGCCATTTTGGTGTGACCAGGAGTTCTGCTACTTGGTGAGACAGTCCGTTGTGAAAACAATATCTACGCAGACGCAAACAGTGGTATTACTTGTCCTCCATCACAACTTCCAAAATTCAAAAAAAGTTCAGGCAAGTAATCTTGTGTTTTGAGAGAAATAAATTTAAAGTGCTGATGACAGTATCCTAATGGTGACAGAAACAATCCTTCCATTGTGATTTGATTTGTTTAAATTTGAGGATTGCTACCAGGGTAATTCCTGGGGGGAGGCTATAATATTTAAATGGTTCATTTGCTGGTTTGCCTGCTTTGGGGTTTATTTTAGGGCAGTCCTACTGTATTATTCTTCTCCCAGCCCCATACACTCTCCTATCTATTTTGCTCTTTTTCTACTCATGGTGGCATACACTGCATCATCTGCTACTATGAAAAGTGGAACAAATAGCCTTTGATGGCAGAGCTACAGCATAAGTGAAAGTTTTTTGCAATCTTTTAGACTATTCTTCACATTTTACATTTCTGCCATGACAGCTTCATTTAAACCTTATGTAGTCTTAGGGGAAAATGGAAGCAGGTTGCCTTTATTTTTAAATGATGTGACAAGGATTAAAATCAAGGAAATGCATTTCATGACTGGAAAAGCATATTTTCAAGAAAACTATGTTACCTTTTTATTTATATGCAAAATGTTTGAGATGTCCTTTCAATTAGATAAATGAAAAATTTAATGTAAGACATGCCTTAGTCATCAATATTTATTTGAAATTCAAGCTTTCTGTGCAACCTGTCTGTACTTTCAACTTTTTGTCATAAAATGTACATAATGCTTAAAATATTTTTTATTCCCTTGAATGAACAAAGATATATAAATTATAGCTTTATACCAATGGGAATGGTAGAAAATATGAGAAGAAGATTAACCTCACACACCCATCATATTATTGAATTTCATGGTGTATGTTGGAATATAACGTGCCATGCTTGAGGTCATATACAAAGAACGTAATTTCATACCAGCATGTTTCCAAGGGGGAAAAAAGGTAGTGTGGGTTGATTTCATCTGATATAAATTTCATAGTGCTCTTGGAAATTAGTCTAAATTCAGTGTGGAATATTGCTGACAAATTAAAATTTTGAATTTAAATAAGTTTCTGGCTATTCAGTGTAAGATATTGCATCTGTGATATTTCATTAATAGGTCAAAATGTAATATCTCTTAAGGGAGGACAGTGAATGTCTTCTGCATTATGAATCAGATATCTACCTATGTGGTAGAATTTCAGTTTGATTAATAGATAATACTTGTTTTAAATTGTTTACATGTAGCAATATGTATGTGGAAATATATTTAGTGAAAAGCAGCAAACTCATCAGGAAATAACATCGTTTGTACTATGTGACCTGCAAATACTTTTATTTTCCTCTGTAATATGAAGTAGAAATTCTCACCCCAACTTTTTACTGCTTGGAGAGTATATTTGTGATAGTTTAGTCTCTGAAACTATGAGTGAGAAGGAGGAAATAAGATTACGTATTTTAAAGGAAAAATCCTACTGTAACATAAATAACAATAAATGCTGGTTAGATAGTATTATAGGAAAGAAAAAAAATCATGTTATTTCAACTGCTAGTAATCCATTCAATCCTCCCTCCAACCTAAATAATCTAAAGATGACAGTGAAATGCTATTTTAAATCTGGTGGTCTCCAATAAAGGCAATTGCTTTATTCCAGATTTACTGTCTTCAAGAAGAAAAGACATATTACAGACTTCACAGGCAAGACACTAATTTGGCCCTGACATGAGACAGGTTAAAGCAGAAACATGCAATTGCAAAATAAAACAGCTGCATTCCAATTAATGTATTTTGTCTGTCTCTGCCTTGTTAAAGTCGGACGAGTAAGTGTGCTATCAGCAGGTGTAAGATTGCAATTTATATTACTGAAGAAGATATGAGCAAACTGTTTCAAGTAAGAAGATGTACAGATTCTGGTTGAAAGCCTAATGGGATTTGTCACAGAGATCTTGAGGAGAAACTCATTGGACTGTTGCATTAAGGTTTGTTCTGGGTTAGGAATTTGCTGCATTCAAGCAGGCTTTTTAGATCTGCACTCAGATGAGGGGTCAGCCTTCTATATTTTTTTCAAGTGCTTCCAATGGACATGTTTATACTCTAAATTAAAAAGAAATTGTTCTCTATGGTGAACTCGCCACCGGCTGCCGCAAGAGAGGAGCCCCAAAGAAGAGATACAAGGACTGCCTGAAACAACACCTCAGCCTTGGCCATATTGACTGCCACCAATGGTCCACTTTGTCCTCCAATCGGGATTCATGGAGACACACCATTCACGACGCTGCTGCTTCCTTTGAGAATGCACGGAGAGTCAGTCTTGAGGAGAAAAGACAACACAGAAAGAACTGTTCCTTGCCAGTGTCACCTAGGGAGACATTCCGCTGTGCCTTTTGTGACCGGACCTGCCTATCCCGTATCGGCCTTTTTAGCCACCAGCACGCTTGCAGCAAGCGTGGGTAGTGCCCTTCTCAAATCTTTGTTTGCGAAGCTGAGCCATGATGATGATGATGATGATGATGGTGATGATGATAATCCAATCTTTGTAAGGTTTAGGAAATTAGAGACATGACTCCTGTCTGCACTGTAGTCATATATGTTAGCCATGTATAAATTTGTCGCATAATCTTGGCATAATTTATTTGTATTTATCCCATACAATTAAAGGAAAAAAAGTACAAAGGAGGTTTTTCCTGAGTGGAAATATAATGATTTGTGCTAATGTATGTTATGAAAACTTTCAAATCAACTTAAGTTAATGTCATCTTTCCCCTTTCATGTCAAGTTAAGAATAAGCACAAAGGTCTGATTCTGTGATCTGGGACTGAAGTGCCAGCTTTTGTTGTGCTATAAATTATTCATCCAAATCATGCTTAGTCTTAAGGAAAAACAAAGTGTCTATCTTTGGGCTGAACACATAATATTAAGCAATGTCCATGTCACTCCATCCCCAAATATCCATTCAAACAACTGAGACCCAAAATTTTAAAATATCCTAGAAAAATCAGTACAATAAATTAGTACTAGTTTTCAATTTGGTGAGTGATTTTGAATTTTAATCCAGTGTTGGAGGATCAAAATTCTAATACATTGATATTATGTTTATGTTTAAACAAGCTTCTCATAACTTATGTTTCAAATACTTACAGATTCAGTAGTCAACATGAAGATACCCGTGACTGTCCCATTGTTGCTATTGTTTGCTTGCTTTCTAATTAATACCTATCACTTCATTAAAATAGACACATTTATTATAGTTCTTGACACTACATATGCTTTTCCTCTCATTTTTCCATGGTGAATGACCTTCTGATTTGATGAGATGCATGCTCTTCTCAAAAGAGAGACCAATAGAAAAATTGATTGTTAAAAGTTCAGTTTTAGTCTTTAAAACTAACAAAATTTTATTTTGAAAGAAAAAAAAACTCAAAAACCCTCAAACAAAAACCTAACCCCCACCCAAAACAAACAAAACCAAAAAACAAACAAAAAAAAGCCCCAGTTTTCCCTGAAGAGCAACTATGTAAGTCCTGAAATATTCACTGAAAATTCAAAGTCTGGCCCCATCATCTTGTCACCCACCCATAAGGTATTTGTATTGATTAATAAGATCCACTCAGTTGTCTCTTCTTCAAGTCAAACAGGCCCAGCTCCCTCAGCCTTTCCTCATAAGAGGGAGCTTCAGTCTCTTAATATCTTCATAGCCTTCGGCTGGACCCACTTCAGGAGCTCCATGTTTCTCTTACTGTGAGAAGCTCAGAAGTGGACACAGCACTCCAGGTGCAGCCTCATCAGGGCTGAGTAGAGGAGCAGGATTACCTTCCTTGACCTGCTGCCATTGCTCTTCCTAATGCAACCCAGGATACCACTGGCCGCCTTGTCCACAAGGGCCACTGCTGGCTCATGGACAGCTTATCGTCCACAAGGACCCCCAGGTCCTTCTCCTCAGAGCTACTTTCTAGCAGGCAGACCCCAGACAGTACTGCTACATGAAGTTATTCCTCCGCAGGTGCAGGACCCTGCACTTAGCTTTGTTGAACTTCATTAGGTTACTCTCTTTTCAGCTTCCATCCTGTCTAGGTCCCTCTGAATGATACCACAGCCTTCTGCTGTGTTAGCCGCTTCTTCCAGTTTTGTATCATCAACAAACTTACTGAGGGTAACTGTTCCTTCATCCAGGTATTGGTGATATTTCCAATTGTATTTTGAAGCTTGATATTGTCAAATGCATCAGAAGTCTGTACCCTCCAAACACAGTTAAGAAATTATTATAATTTATAACTTCCCAGGTGACATGATAATCTGGAAAAAAGATCATTTTCATACTTGTTTCATACTTAGTTATGCTGTTGATTGGATAACACATGGTTAGCTGCTTATGAAAGGGACTTACTGCTTAAAGTTGCCCTCTCCATTGTTTGGTTTCTGACTGATTCTGCGTTTTTCACTTCTTATTTTTTATTATTATTATTTTATTCTATTATTTTTGCTCATTGTGATTCCCTTCACAGTCATATAAGCATTCTTTTCCCTGAGGTGAAGAGACTGTCAAAATTCATGAATCAGTGGAGGCAACCTGCCTAAATTCTTACAATGCTCTGAAGAACTTTTGTTTTTCTCAAAACACTGCAACTTCCAGATCTATGCAGGATAGAATCTTTACAGTGTTATCAGTTCCATGGTTCTGACCAGTAGTATTCCTGTGTTTATTACTTTGGGTTACATTTACAAATTTTGAAGCATTTCACTTTGAAATGAAAGGCAATTCACACAAGATTGAAATCGTGGGTTTTTTCCATTTTCTTGGACTTGAATGTAATTTTTTTTTCAGACAGCTGAAATTTTGAAGTTTCTTAAATATTTATCTTTGCCTCATAGAATACATAATTTTTATCTGATAAAATAATGCAAGAGTTGGGAATTAAATATTGACAGTCAACAATCACTGAACAAATGCTACTGATCTAACAAAGAAAATGAGGTAGCAAAAAATAAAGCTGGGGCCCAGTTCCCAAAGTCAAAGTCGTCTGACATAGAAACAAAGACTTAACTCACATGACTGTACTATCTGATCTTTTAAAAATTAATACTTAATCCTATTATTACCTACTCACATTACCTTTGAAGGAGATATTTTAAAATGTGAACTCCTGCTCGTATTCTCAGAGCATTTGGAATCCAATCACTTATTCCACTAATTTTTCTCCCACACTATGCACTGTGAAGTGGGATTCAATTTGGTCTTGGTTTGAATTAGTGAATTGGAAAAACATTTTTTGTTTAAAAGTAAAACCCTGCTGTGTATAATCAGAAAACAATTTTTTACAAGAGTCTTTTTATTATTTTCAGTAAAAATGTATGTGAATTACAATGATACTCTGTAGCCAGAATTATTTAGCTCCTGAGTGAATAAACTAGGCAAACCAAGGTGTAAGAATACTTGTTTCATATCTAGCACTTTTATTATACATTAAAGCAGGCCTCTTCTCCGAGGACACCCCCTTGTCACGGGGAAGAAGATTGCATGCCCTCATGAGGTTGTGTGCTATGCTGGCAGTGGTATGTGCCGCTGGTAGGGTCTCCCATGCCAGACAGGTCCCAGCTGATGGGTCAGATAAAGTGTGTCCATGCGCAGGATGAGCTTGCTAGCCCTCTGGCAACCATCCTAGGAGAAGGATGACTCTAACTCTAAACCTGGGCAGATGGAGCTTGCTCAGCCCTGTAAGGCTACCCACCTAAGAGAAGGATACTCTAACCAAACCTATGTCCTGACGCATTTGCTGTCACCATCCAAGCTTACTAGGTCCTGGCAGATGAACATTAAGAGTAAAGGGTTGGGCCAGTTCTGCGCATGCTGTGCCTCACCTAAAAAATCCATTGCTCAAGCTCGAAGAGTTCACCCACATCACAAAGCCCTGTAGTGACAGGCAAGGGTTGAAACAGCAGGTGATAGGAAGTAGCTGGAAGTTGCGGACCCAACCCTGCACGCAGGCGGTTCAGGATATGGGTCATTCGAGACTGACCCCGGAGATGACAGTCTAATGAGGCAGCATCCTGAATGACCAAGCAGCCTTTTAAGGACAGCACTGCTTGCTCCACATGGAGAGGGGCCTAGAAAATGTGGCCTAAACAAAGTTTATTTCCATATCTGGTTGGATCACTGCAGCCAACCGGCATCTTCCAATGTGGTCAAACAAAAACAAAGTCCAAGAGAATTCAAAGCCATACACCTGCCTCCAAAGGTGTGTTCAAATTAACACTCACGTGTTGGAACATCAGAACCATGCTTGATACTGTGGATAGTGGACGTCCTGAGCATCGTTCTACTCTAATTGCCCACGAACTGTCACGGCTCAACATCGATATTACCGCTCTCAGTGAAGTTCGTCTTCATGAGGAAGGCAGCCTTAAAGAACATGGTGCTGGCTACACACTCTACTGGTCAGGCAAACCCAAAACCGAAAGACACCTTTCAGGAGTTGGTTTCATGATAAAAAACTCCATTGCCTCCAAACTTGAAAATTTGCTGACAGGTCATTCCGATCACATTATGTCCTTATGCCTCCCACTACACAACAAGCAACATGTTGTTCTTTTTACCGTATATGCCCCAACTCTCCAAGCTGGCCCAGTGGAAAGAGAAAAATTCTACACAGACCTGCACCGTCTCACCCAAAATGCTCCTGCAGATCATAAGATCATAATCCTTGGTGACTTCAATGCCAGAGTAGGTAAGAATTCTGAAGCCTGGAAAGGAGTCCTGGGCAAGCATGGCTTTGGAAACTGCAACGACAATGGATGCCTCCTGCTAGAGTTTTGTGCAGAACAGCAGCTCACCATCACCAACATTATCTTTCAGCAGAAAGACAGCCTGAAGACAACCTGGATGCATCCTCGATCCAAGCACTGGCATCTCATTAACTATGTCTTAATGCAACAGAGAAATGTTGGTGAAGTCCTTCATACCCAAGTGATGCCGAGTGCAGAATGTCAAAGAGACCATAGCCTTGTGCATTGCAAACTTAACCTCCACTTTAAGCCCAAAGCTAAGAGAGGCGGCATTTCAAGGAGGAGGCTTCAAGTTAACAGTCTTCAAACAGCTACAGTGACAGACAGCTTTCAAGTAAACCTTCAAACTAGGCTTAAAGATAATCCCATAGATCCCTCTCCTGAAGCACTTTGGCAACATATTAAAAATAGCATCCTGCAGTCCTCTGAAGAGTCCTTATGGTTCTCCTCCAACAAAAACAAAGACTGATTTGATGAAAATAATCTAGATCCAGGAACTGTTCAAGAAGAAGAGAGCTGCTTACGAAGCACACCTTGCTCAGCCGTCTTGCCATGTAAGAAAAGCTGCCTTTCATCTTGCATGCGGTAAGCTCCAACAGAAACTTCGAGACACCCAGAACAGATGGTGGCTCAACCTAGCAGAAAAGACTCAATTATGCACAGAGTTGGGTGACCAAAGAGGATTCTATGAGGCCCTGATGGCAGTGTATGGACCCACACACCAGGTTCAAAGTCCCTTACTCAGTGCAGATGGCCAAATGCTTCTTACAGATAAACCCTTCATCCTGTAACCAGTGGTCTGAACATTTTCAGACTCTCTTCCATGCCAACTGCGCAGTCCAAGGCTCAGCATATCAGCACATTACACAATAACCAGTGAAAAATTAATTGGATGCAGCCCCTACTATGGGAGAAACACTTAAGGCTATAGAGCAGGTGAAAATTGGCAAGGCAGCAGGGGTTGATGGAATTCCACCTGAAATCTGGAAGCATGGAGGTCAAGCACTCCATGTCAAATTTCACGAAGTTGTTGTGTGTTGCTGGGAACAAGGCTAACTACAACCAGATCTCCGTGACACAGTCATCATTATCTTGTACAAGAAGAAAGGAGAAAAACCAGACTGCTCAAATTACTGAGGTATTACTTTGCTCTCCATTGCTGGTAAAATCCTTGCAAGAATACTGCTGAACAGATTAGTACCCGCTATTGCAGAAGAACTTCTACTTGAAAGCCAGTGTAGTTTCAGAGCTAATAGGAGCAACACAGACATGGTATTTGTTCTCAGACAACTGCAAGAGAAGTGTAGGGAACAGAACAAAGGTCTCTATGTAACCTTCATTGTCCTCACCAAAGTGTTTGACACTGAAAGCAGAAAAGGCCTGTGGCAGGTCTTGGAATGTTTAGGATGTCCCCCCAAGTTCCTCAAAATGATCATCCTGCTAACATGAGGATCAGCATGGACAAGTCAGATATGGCGATGCATGCTCTGAGCCCTTTCCAATAACCAATGGTGAGAAACAAGGTTGCGTTCTTGCACCAACTCTATTCACAATCTTCTTCAGCATGATGCTCCAAAGAGCTATTGCAGATCTCAATGAAGAAAAGGGCATCTACATCCGGTATAATACCGATGGAAGCCTCTTCAACCTAAGGCGACTGAAGGCCCACACTAAGACCCTTAATCACCTTGTCCACAAGCTGCTTTTTGCTGATGATGCTGCCCTTGTTGCTCACGCAGAAGCAGCTCTACAGTGATTAACATCCTGTTTTGCAGAGGCTGCTGAGCTTTTTGGGCTGGAAGTCAGTCTGAAGAAGACAGAAGTTCTCTACTAACCTGCACCTCAGGAAGTCTTCTATTATCCCCACCACGCCTTAGGTGAATCAGAGCTTAAGTCAGTCCAGCAGTTCACCTATCTGGGAAGTATCATTTCCTCAGATGGTAAGATTGACAAAGAGATAGACAACAGGCTAGCAAAGGCATACAGAGCCTTCGGAAAACTCCATAAAAGACTCTGGTCCAATAAACACCTGAAGAAAAGTACAAAGATTAGTGTCTACCGAGCCATTGAACTCTCTACTGTTTTATATGGGTCTGAATCATGGGTCATCTACCACCACCACCTGCGACTCCTCGAACGCTTCCATCAGCACTGCCTCTGTACAATCCTAAACATCCACTGGACTGATTACGAGACTAATGTGTCTGTTCTTGAAAAGGCAGGAGTCACCAGTATCGAGGCCGTGCTGATGAGAACACAGCTGCGCTGGGCAGGGCACGTCTCCAGGATGGAGGATCACCGCCTCCCAAAGATTGTGCTCTACGGTGAACTCGCCACTGGCTGCCACAAGAGAGGAGCCCCAAAGAGATACAAGGACTCCTTGAAACAATACCGCAGCCTTGGCCATATTGACTGCCATCAATGGTCCACTCTGGTCTCCAATCGTGATTCATGGAGACAAAGCACTCACTGCTTCCTTTGAGAACGCACACAGAGTCAGTCTCAAGGAGAAAAGACAATGCAGAGAGTACCATTCCTCACCAACATTGCCAATGGAGACTTTCCACTGTGCCTTTTGTGACCAGACTTTCTTATCCTATATCGGCCTTGTTAGTCAGCAGCATGCTTGCAGCAAGTGTAGGTAGTGCCCTTCCTAAATCTTTGTTTGCGAAGCCTAGCATGAAAGCAGGCCAGAGAAGTTTCACAGATTTTATGGAAAGTAGTGGACAGAAAAAGAGACAAGAAGCAATAAATGCATTTCCCCAGGGGCACTAAGGTGAAAACACCTATTGCCTGAGCATTAACACAGAGTTCTCTGTGTAGAAAATCAACAAGAACATTTTTGCATTACTTTATTCATTAGAAAAGGATAGGTTCATTTCACTTAGCTTAACCAGCTGAAAGTTCAATGTCTTCTCTGTTCTTGCATCTTTCTGTACCTAATAGGGAGGTGGTACCTACAGTCGTTTCATCTATAATAAACACATTTCAGGAGAGTTTATTCATTCCATTGGCTAAATGAAGAACAATTCTTAGATCGAGCACTTTTTGGAGGACCAGTCAGAAACACGTAGGCATGTTTGTCTCAAGCATTTACTGTTGTGCTGTAATAGGAAAGTGGTGATTGGAAGAAAGGTGGGACAGAGCTGTTCTGAACAAACTTCTATTTCAGCCACTAAGCCTGCAAGCCTGCCTTGAAGTCATGCTCAGTGCACCTGCATCAAGAGAAGAGTCAAGTTCTGGACTCCTCACTAAAGGGGGCTCCAAGACCAGCAGAGACCTCCAATTCCCCCTGACTCATTTCCTGGAGGATTCTAAAGGATTGACTGCAGATGCACAAATGTTAATATAAGATGTAAAAAGCAAGGAGCTGTATAGTAGGGAAACTATAAAAGGAAGCGGATTGGTTCTGGGATTTTGCTGACCCCAGATCCTGACCATCCATGGTAGAAGGATTGAAATGAGATCTAAAGACTGGTGATCTTTTCCCTTCACTTTCTTCTGCATTCTGAATCTCTCCTCTCTTGTTTTATATTGGCAAGTGTGATGATCATAGTCTATGATTTAATCCACACTGAAGTTTGTTGAGAGATTTGTGGGCTCGTTAAAGTTTGTTGTAAAAGTTGAGAGATTTTTAGCCAACACTTCTATGACTATATAGTGGGCTCATTGCCAGAGTTTAGACAACTGTATAATAAAGTATAAGATTTCCCTGACACGTGGACTGATGTCTTTATTCAGCCCAATGAGAATTTATAATGAACATCACATCCACTTCTAGGTCATGACACACTTTAATGACAGGTTGTTAAATTTAGTTGTATCAAAAGTTCATGTTTATGTTTCTTCATTGCAGGGTGCCAGCAGCTGCAGAAATGTTCTATACACAAAATATTTCTAAAGTTTATTCTGGAATGATATTCATCAGTGTCAGTGATAATTGGGAAGAGAAAAATACATCTAAAATATGTTTATCAGTTGGAGGCATCATCAGAGTCATCAGATCTTTACTCAGTTTTCATCAGAGGTTTTTCATCACATAATATTACCAGAGATATACTGAGTTAGAAAGATTCAAATGATACAGGAAACTCAACACATTATTTGGTACTGAGTCAGCATCCTTTTTGCCAATGATAGCCTCAGATTAATATTTATTAGCATATATTTTGCAACGGGAACCTTTCTAGACCAAGGTGATACAGCTGATACACATCCTTTAGGTGATATAGTTTCCTATTCCTTTGCCTTCAAAACCTCAGACCAAACTGCCTTTATTTTTTGTGTATGACTACTTTACCCATATGGTCATAGAATAAACTAGTAAATGTTCCTTAGTATGTAGAATTAGAATGGCAGGTGTCCATAGATCAATATGAGATGATTTTTTTTTCTGGAAAATTATGACAGGCATTAAGAAAAAGTGAAGAACTGAATGAGGAAAAATGTAACATTGACGAAATCCTTAGCTAAATAAACAGATATAAAAATAATAACAGATAGCAGAAAAATCAACTCACTTCCTTTAACTATTTGAAAAATTGGAAGCAAACTAGGAAAAGATGGTACTCTCCCATTTGGGAGGATTAAAGTAGGTAGCTCACTAAATGCCAGCACCATACTCAGTGCTTCTTAGTAGACAGTCAAAGAGAGGAACACACTGCCCATTGCCTGCAGTCTTCTGAGACAGTAGAGTCTGAGATTCAGCCTTTCTGGAAGTCCTGAAACTGAGCAATCTACTGAGACAGTCATGTATGAAGGAAGTTTACCAATATTTTTTCTTCTGGTGTTCATGCCCACCTTTGAGACACTCAAGTCTGCTCATATACAATGCCCATGTCAGAAGGACCTTGATCATTAAGGGCCTGGAGCAAATTATGGATTCCATTTTTTATTGTGTTTTACCCATTTAATTTCCCTTTTCTAAAGTATGTGGTCTGTTGAGGTTCAGTTAAGGTCCTGCATAGGTCAAGACACAGACCAGATAGGTGAATGATCTCCCTAATCTATCCCTTGCTAGCCAGATTGTGTCTTCGAATTGTATCAAAGACTTTATATTTGCTAACTAAACCTCTGTGTTACTGTTTGTGGGGTTAGCTGGAAGATGCTTTTTTAAAGCCTCTAAAATAGCAAAGCATGGTTTGGATTTTACAGGTGGTACAAGGAAATAGCTGAAACTGGCATTTGGTTTTATCACTTAGGAGTAGATCAGAATATACAGCCAATATGTCTAAATTCTCTCATTTTCAAATCAGCAAATCTGAATATTTCTAACTTCTAGATCCAGATAAATATTTTAATTTCCAGTCTTTAATTTCTTGCAGACACTTTCGAAACACTTATTTTCCCCAGGCATGATAAGTTTAAATTCCACAAACATCAGCATGGATTTCAGTTTCTTTAATCATATGTGCACTCAATGTTGTGTGATAATTATGGATATGGAATTGTTACTGACATGTGTTCTCCAGTTATTAAAAAAGGGGACATTTACTTTTTAGAGGAAGATGAAGTGTTACAAAAACCCCACAAGTTGGTCCAAGTGCAACATAGCATGGAAGCATTTTGGTATCAAATGCTTTCACAGATTGCCACTTAATCTCTATACCCCCTTGTGCTGTTCTGAAAATAGAAATAACACTTTATGGACTTACAGAAATATTGAGGATGTCAAATTGAAATAATCTCAACTTGATCAAATATTGGCATTTTAGGAATAGAACAGGCAGTTCTTCCTCAGCTATTAAGACAAAGTTGCCTAAATGATTTTCTGGGTTATAGGACTTTGACATCCTGAACAGTGAAATAGTAGTATAGCTAAGACATTAATACACATCTTAAAAATGACATTATCAGTCTGTAGATTAACAGGCTGCCACCAAAGATACCGCAGCATATTCTTTGATTTAGTTACTTTAAAAGGTATGGTTGCTGCTGTTTACTGTTGCTAAAATCAAGGTAATGATATGTGCCCTATATTGAACTGGTACTTCTAGAGTGTCTTAGGGGAGCCCTTTGTTCATTCTAGATTCTTGACAGATTTCTGCATTTGTGAAGCATTGAATGGCATTTCATAATTTTAAGAGAACTGCAATAATCACTCAAAATCAGATTTTGTTATTTTCAATAATACACACTTGAAATTGTTACTAGAGACAGAGAGCTTTTGGAGGGGTAGCTGAAAACAAGAAATTCAGTAACTGATAAATACAGTGAAACAGTGTATCACTGTATTGAAATAACATAAGGCCGAATGAAAGTAATTTATAGCTGACTCAAATTAAAAAAAAACAACAAAATAACAGAACAAATTTAAATAATGAGTCTTAAATAAGTGTGGGGGTTTTTAAAATTTGTTATCCAACTGAATTGCAACCAGTGTCCTGAATTTTGTTAAATAATGTTTGCTTTTTAAAAGTAATAATAAATATTATGGTACATTGTTTGAAAGTAATTTTCCTTGAGAATCCAAAATTTTTAATTCAAGTCTTGCAACTGAATTGCAACCAGTGTCCCGAATTTTGTTAAATAATGTTTGCATTTTAAAAGTAATAATAAATATTATGGTACATTGTTTGAAAGTAATTTTCCATGAGAATCCAAAATTTTTAATTCAAGTCATGTGACTGGAACCCTTCAAAACAAAAAAGTTCAGCTGATAACAGAATGATTAAATTTCCCTCACCATCAGTTTCTTCTTACTATCAGATTGACAAGGCTTAAGTAACTATAATAATTTTAAACACCCTCCTTTTTGCCTTTTAATTTACTCAGGATCAGTATTTGCTGTGTATAGTATACAATGCCATGGAAAACTATTTTCTGAATAGAGAAAACTAAATACACAAATAAATGGACAAATGTTGCAGTAATCCCTCAGATTCCCAATTACCCTTCTTATAAAACCTCGTGTATGTAACCTGCAGGCAGCACACTACAAATATTCCCATTGGGGATTATTTCTAAGATGCCTATACTACTCATAGTATTGAGACCTGAATATGCAAACCTGTTACACATGAGTTGCATTACAACATGAGTAATAAGTGAGTTCTCAGAACAGGACTATCATTATCCCATGAATTTGGTTCAGGAGGCCTGTATGCTTGGGCTTTCCATGCTACAGAAGTTAGGAAGGTGAAGCATTTCCTTGTTGTCATCCTTCCTTCTCTCAATGTTTCCAGCACCCAAGACCAGACATGATTCCATGGTTATCCCCATGATAACCAAATTGGTCCAGCTGCACATTATTTATCTCACATCACCCAGGTAAGCTGCCAACACTTCCCTGAGGAATTCAACATTCCAAAAAGAAGGATATGAGAGTATGTGTGTGCATGTGAATGCTTTAAAAAGTTTGCATCTCAGAGAAACCTATGTGAACTTTTCTGATACAAATGGCTGTTTAGCTTTTAACTTGAAATCTCCTCCTTGAGGAGTTTGACAGGATTTTTGAAAATGGCAAAGTGTCATTACAGAAAATTTTACAAAAGGGATTGATAAGCATCATAAATGGGGGAGCTGCAATTAGTTCACACTAAAATATGTATTGTTTGAAGGGCTGTTAGATAGCAAAACGTGTTCTATTTTATAACTAGCAGAAAATGCCACTGTTCCTGTCCTTTAGTTTGTTGTGTTTAGAACATGTTTGACCTCATTAAATGTTTTCCTATGTGTCGGTTCCTCTGCCTGTGTTTTCAAGACTGCATTCATCTAGACCTGTATGCTTTTGGGAAACCCCTGTGGACCCATGGCCCTGCCAAGGAAAAGGAATACAGAATGTTGACTGCCCTTCAGTCTAGAATCACTGTGACATGTTAAACTTATAACACCACAAAAGGTGGTGGTGAGTCTTGAACCTTGATACTTTAACAGTGATACTGTAGTTTTGGCTTATATAGAGTTATACATCAAGAGGAATTTAGAGAAAATTAGACTTCAGAACTATAAAAGTTGTTGAAGAATATTCTTTTCTGGATTTCTTGTTTATAGCATAAAATAAGGAAAAGCTAAGCAAATCAGAGTTAATGAGGTTTTTTTTTCTCTAAAGGGTTAATTGCAGACTGTGTTTAACAGAAGTAATATTAAATCTGAAATTTTTTATGTTATGAGATTCATGAATAAAGAGTATTTCAGGCATGTGCATACACAAAATCTAAAGAATATATTTTATTGACAAAATAATAACTGACATATGATTGCTATGATCTGGATGTTACTACTCCCTAAAAAATATAAAAGTCCATCCTAAATAAATATTGGTGAATCAATACCTTCTCACAGTTTCACTTTGGATTTCTTTTTTCCCCTCAAAATGAATTTAACATTTACATCACAACTTAATTTAGTCAATCAGTGAAAAATATAATTTATAATTATCTTAAAATAAAGAAAAACCAGCTATTAAGATTAATTTAATTTCTACATAATATGCAATTTTAAACCAGAAGTCAAAACAATACATTTTGATAAGGAGACTTTTCAACTATGTTGGATTCCAAATAAATGAATCTTTGGTATCTTGCTGTAAAGTTACATATCAAAAGACCAGACCCATTATGAATTCAGTGAAAAAACTCACTTCATTATAATT
Organism: Pithys albifrons albifrons; assembly: GCF_047495875.1. Classification (NCBI taxonomy): domain Eukaryota; kingdom Metazoa; phylum Chordata; class Aves; order Passeriformes; family Thamnophilidae; genus Pithys; species Pithys albifrons. The sequence goes on from NC_092458.1 coordinate 47,862,187, forward strand.
TATTGCCCATCAGATACTATAACCTACTTTGGAAGCAATTTTGAAAGGGCAATCAATTATGGTAGACACCATCTGACAGTCCACATACTATATACAATATTAGTCAAAATAATTTCAGAGTCTGAAGTCAAATTTTTTTTCAGAAACCACAAGTTTAGATCAAAAATTTCCAAATCTGTGTAGGAACCTGTGATATATCAAAATGTGTGTGTGTCAGAGAAAGGAAAATATTTTATTTTTCATATTGGAAAAAATATATAATGTGAAAAGTCTAATGTAAAGAAGTAGCTATTTAGATATACGAAGTTTGGAATATTGTAATCTCCTTGATCTAACAATGCCAGGATGAATCTGTAATGATAAGTGGATGTAGAGAAACAAATTTTATGAATAATAACTTGAATTTGTTCACATATTATATCTAGAGCCAAAAACTTACATTTCTGAAATCTTTTCTACTCTTCCAAAGTACTAAGGCTGATACCAAAATATTTATTTCTCAGAAAAAAAATTGAAACAAAAAGCATTAATTTCTGTGTTCTCAGGAAGAAATAAAACTCCAGTCTTTTCTTTTCTCTGCTAAAAATGGAAACCATTTCCTTTGTGCCATAACACAGAGCAAGCTGATAGATACAATCCTAAAGCAGAATTATTCTGGCTGAGCTCAGAGAGCACATAAGGGGCACAATCAAATAACGGTCACAACATTATCATGACTGTGATCATTTTTGACAATGATAGTCTTTTATTTTTGTAGATTTCTCTCATTCTTGTACATTTTATGATTTGGGAACAACGTGAACCCAGAAAACTACAAAAACTGTTTCACAGCAAAGGGGAAATTTCTAAACCAAATCAATATCTTTCTCTGTCAAATTTCAAAGTGTAAAGTTTATAATTTCTTGTACTGATTTACTGAATAAAACAGGTTTTTATTACAAACCAAAGGTGTTTCTAAGGTGATAGTGGTGATGATGAGCAACTGAACACTGTGAAAGAGAGAGTAGTATTAATAGATATGGACTGTAGGTATATAGTCTTATAACAGAATAAATATATATACATGTATATTATTTATATAAATATATATAAAATACATATGCATAAACACATATGGCACATCTTCCTTAATTCCTAACTTCTAGAATGATTTAGTTATACAAGTATGTCTGCTGTCATGGGAAAAAGACTATGATTTCTAGTACTTAGGCTAAAGAAGTAAACATTTCAAAATAGAAACCCGAAGGCTCAAAACTATTACACAGAGAATTGAAAATGTATTTTTAAAATGGATGTTTTTGAGAATTCCGATTCCTGTAGTCATATGACCTACATGTCCAGCAGGACTTTTGCACAGAATCCTATTAAAAAGATCCCACTCTTGGGAGAAAAAAGAACTTCTAAGGCCCTAGAACAGCACTTAACCTAATTTACTAGAGAATCTTAGGGCATATTCTTCTATCTTTACTGCATAAAATATATTGACACTCAAGAAGTAATAAACTTATCTAAACCAGACAGTAAAAGCAACAGGTGTTTTATTTATACTGAATCAAATTTATGCTGAAAAGTGTGACCATGCAGCTCTTTATAATGAAAAGTTAAATTGTTTAACTTCTTGGACACCAGCTATGGTAAGTAATATATGACATGACTTGTCACTGACTTAAATGCTGTATAAACTACATACTCTGTGAACCTTTACAGTATAAAGACATGGTTTCTGAGGAAATGTCTCCTTTAAATAAACAAATAAATAAATTTATAGAAACACAGATTTAGAGTGCGACTATATATTATGTATTACTTTTATTTAACACTGATATCCCTAAGAGATTTACTTGAAAAAATATTGGTTTACAGATGATTACCCTACAGATTATTCTTTAGAAACTTGTTTATTCTGCCCTCTCATGCTGTCAAATGTAACTTGAACAACCACTAACTGAACAACTAACTCATTAGAAGAAAAAGCAAAAGGGATTTGGTGTTGCAGAAAGCCCAGGAAACATCATAATTTCTACTGAATATAGATTTTGGTGGGGAAGAATATTACTTAAATGTGATCCAAGCTGCTGCACTGTGTTCCAAGCTGTAGCTTTGTCAGTTCAATGTTTTAGCTTTCAGTGTAGACAGTTGGCACAGTGGAGATACTTTGAAGGTAGACAGCTTCTTGATCTCTCAAATTCTGAAAATTTTCTGGTTTTAATAAGTGGAAAAGAAATATTCGTTTGGGAATTCTTCAACAAAAAATTCTAACGAGGAACTTATTGCAAGTATAAGGTTTCTGATTAATGTGTTCAGCCAATTCTTTCACATCTACATTAGACTAGCAATGGTAAATTCTTGTGAAAATCCAAACATATTGTTATTTATATTCAGATTGGGAGATAGTGCCAAAACAAGAACCAAAGGCAGAGGAGGCTTACAGAATAGCAGAGAAGAATTAATCCAACATGAATAACAAAGGTACCTCACTCTTTAGACTCATTACATAGTTATGTTCAGGAGTGTTTCTTTGTCTTTATGCGACAAAAGAAGTATTTCAGCAGGAAATTCAGGCCAGTGAATGGAAACCAGGCACAAGCAGCAGTAGTAGAGTACCACAGTCAGAGCTAGCCCAACAGCCAGGCATGGTCTCAGCATGTCCTGTCTTGAGCCAGCATCTGATAGCCCAACAGGTCACTGAGGGGAATCAGTACAGCAGCAGATGTGTGTTAGGAGAGACCTGGCAGGCTATGTGAGATTCAGAAACTGGCAGGAAAGTTCACTGAACAGAGCCAGGACTTTGCCTGGGAAACAACTGAAAAGATAAATAGGAAAGAGGTTATATTCAGGCTGTATAGTCGGACTTCAACAGCTGAGTTTTGTTTTACTGACTGTGACATAATAATTAAACATAATGACTGCTAATACATTACTAGTGAAAGAGAATTCTCCAGTACATACAAGAGTCTCTGTCCCTCTTAATTTGGAAATAAAAGTGATATGCTATAGATAAGAACACATACATTTTTTTAATGCATGGTAGATTTTTTTAACTTGCTGAAGGGATTTCTGAGTGTTATGGGGGAAATGTTTGTTTGTTATTGTTTGCAATGCTACAATTAAAACCAGCTTTTATGAAGAGAAAACACTACTAAACAAACTTCTGCTACACCTCTTAACCCTTCTTGGCTTATCTGACTGGCGAGGCCACACAAGTATTGTGTTCAGTTCAGGGCCTCTCAGTTCAGGAAAGATATTGAGGTACTGGGGCAGGTCCAGAGAAGAGCAACGAGGCTGGTGAAAGGACTTGAGTGCAAGTCCTATGAAGAAAGGCTGAAGGTCCTGGGGTTGTTTAACCTGGAGAAGAGGAGGCTCAGGAAAGACCTTATCACTCTCTACAACTACCTGAAAGGATGCTGTAGCCGTGTGGGGATTGGTCTCTTCTCTCAGGCAACCAGCAGTAGAACAAGAGGGCATGGGGCTTAAGCTCTGCCAGGGGAGGTTTAGGTTGGATATCAGGAAGAAGTTCTTTACAGAGAGAGTGGTCAGGCATTGGAGTGGCCTGCTCAGGGAGGTGGTGGATTCTCTGACTCTGGAGGTTTTTAAGGTAAAACTGGGCATGGCACTTAGTGCTATAATCTAGCAGTCAAAGTTGGGTTGGATTAAGGATTGGACTTGATGATCTCAGAGGCCTCCTCCAATCCAACTGATTGTATGATTCTATGACTACCTGTCCTACAACATTATTCTGTCTTTTTAATGATTTCTTTTCCTCCTTGAATCTGTGCATATCAGGTATTTACTGTCATATTGAATCAACTTAATTTCCCAGAAATTTGCAAAGCAATCATACTCATAACATTTGCTAAAGAGATCAGAATATACAAGCCATATAAATAGAATGTAATTAAAAATTGCTTCAGGAAGGTTTTGTTGGCACCCCTTACTCCTTCTTCCCCTCCACTCCTCCCCACAGACCAAGATTTTTATTTTATCTCAAAACTTGATCTGATTTTTCTGTAGTTTATACTGTCCTAAAGGAGTATAGAAGCTAAAAGTGTCAATAGAACAAATTTGGATTTGAACATAAATAATAAAATTTGGTTTCCAGACAGATAACCACATTAGTCTTACTATATAGGTTAGAGATGTCTTATCTCAAGGTCACAATTTACTCTTTCTATAAAATAGGATGATTCTTTGCTATTGTCTTGTCACACTATATTATATAAATCTAAATCTGTAAAATATAAATCATATGCTGTAAAGAGAACGTACTGACTCAGTACCCTATAGAGTTTTTTCAATTTTTTTTCTTTCTTCTCTCTCTCAGAAATTATTTTGCCTGGATTCAGCTACTCTTCCTTCAGAAACTTGCTATTTACACCTTGGTAATGAAATTTGTTAACTCATTTTGAAGATACCCTGATTTACAGTTTTTAAAAGTAATTATAGAGATATCTTAGACTCTCTCAAGTATCCTGTTTTGCCTCTAACTACTGCTAGAAAGACAATATGAATCTTTAGTAGACCACATCATATCTACTAACAGCAGGGAAATGTCTTGAATAGCCTCAGGTGTCTGGTAGCAGTAGTTTTAAGCTGATTAATCTGTCCCTTTGTGTCTGCCACAGGATAACTTGATTACTGTGTTATGCCATGTGGCTCAGAGGGAAAAAAGGTGTGTGTGTATTGATATATATCTATATATAACACCTTTCTTTTCTAATGAATATGGGATAATTTGGGGAAAAGTAAGTGTAGTTTGAAAGATTATTTTTTTCTGCCCTCATGAGGATCAATAATATCTCAAAATGTAACTCAGTAAAAGAGAGATTTTTTATATTGTTATTTTACTTTCACCAAGCATTTCATAAAACATATGGGGTTGTTGGGAGAGGCTTGGCCTCAGCCCCTGCATTTGCACGACCCCACGTTAGGACCTAGCAAGCTAGCAAGGTCAGAGTGACCTTGGAGCAGCCCGAAAGAGAAGGTAAACAACCCAAGACAGCTAAAGCCTGTAGCCAGAGGTTGGGCTGCCCACCGCGTGGCCAGGTCGTGGTAGCTGGCTTTCAGCCAATGAGAAGAGACTCTTGCCTAATGCACAGACCTCTTGACCTATCCTTAAGCTGTCCCAGTTCGCGTGTGCCCCCTCAAAACCCTATAATAGCTGTTTATCCCCCCAATAAAGTTATGCTGAACGTTCTTTTAACCATTTTGGAGCCTGGACCATATCTCTGTGAGAATTCATCCAGGTATCCGTACGCTGAAACCCGGGGTCACGTCAGGGTTGGGCAGGCTGGGACAGAAAAACCTCTCGCTACAACAAATAGCTCAGCTTTTTCCCTACGTGGGGTTACCTGTTTATTCTTCTTTACTGAATTCTGATCAGAGGGAAAACAGGAAACCAACACGTTTACCTCCTGGGGTATAGATATTTTCTTCAGGAGCATTTATGAAGGGTTTGTGGAAACTGAATCTACATGGGTAGCTTAGAATTTGAAACTCACTCCTGTAGCCTCTACCTTTGTAGTTATGTGTCAGTGATTTATTCTTTCATTAGGCCTATCTGATGTGGTTATTTTTTCTCTTTTCTAAAAAGAACTGATCAATTTCACCTTCCTTCTTCTGTTAAACAGGTTACTACAAAATCAGCTATTGTTATGCTAATACTATGCAGAGATACAGCATGTTTAAATACTGTATTTTTGTATATATGTGTATTATAATTTAGTACAGTAGTTTCCTTTATTAATTAATCTGGTGTCCTTGCATGTTTTTACACAGCTTTTGACATTTTCTGAGAAGAGAAAATTTTACTTCCTCTTTATTAGTTTCTGTACTATCAGATAATAAAATGTTAAGACTTATCAAAAATTAGAAAGGCAAATATTTCATTTTAAGAAAATTCTAAATAAGAATATTAACCACCTTGATGTACTTAGTGCTATGATGTTTTTCATGGAAACAATGAGTTGTGAAAAATGAATTGTTCCATTAAAATGTTATTTGAATCATGCTTTGCATTTTAAAATACTGACTTGTGCCAGGATCTGCAAATATAAATTTGCTTTCAAGTCACTGTTTTTTACAGTCATAAGGTCTAAAGAAGACAGCAGTGTTGTTTAGGCTTCCATTTTCAAAATCAGTCATAAAGATTATACATTTACTTACAGATATCATCATTCTCTCATCTAAATATTTTTGTCATAATAATAAATAAACCACTATAAGTTGTGTTTGAAAAGAACTTTGAGTTACATTGAAGATGTTTTTATTATTGTTCTGGTTAATATCTAAATTTTTAAGGTTTTGCTATCAGAATGAAACGTAAGCTGACTTGCACTAAACTATGTAATATATGTCATGTTCATACATTCATATCTTTATCTTAGAAGACAGATAGATAAATACATAGATATATATTATGTCTATTTCAATCAGAATAGTGTTTCAGACTACATTGAATTATATTTAAAAGTTACTGAATAGTTTTACTTTTTTTTCAAAGTTCATATTCTTAAAATCATTGAATCAGTTTGGATTTGCTGCTTTGCAAATCTACCTTATTGCGTGTTAAGTATCCAATATACTGAAGAAAGTGTTTGCTTAGCTTAGTATTTGAAAATTAATACTTATGGAGTGAAGCTCTCCTTCTCTCTAAATTGCAGTATTTGCCATTCTGTACCTAAAGCAATTATTTCAGACTAAACATGAGTACTTTGTTCCATAAGTGATTTTGACAATTTTCCAAAAATGCAATTTACAGTTCACAGCAGACAATGTTTTACTAACAGTTTTCCTACTTCTGTGACAGAAAGTTCTCATTTGTGTGTAGTCTACACATTACGTGTCCTCGTTTAATAGTGATCCCTTAAATTGAAAATGGCTTGGGGAAATTCAGCAAAAAAGATCTGAAAATAATACATGGATCATTTTTCCAGTTGGCTGTGCAGTGTTCAAACAGAAGAGAGATTTAGCCAGATTTCTACCACCTACTCTCAATTATTCACACTATAGAACTACATTCAGGGCTATATATTCCTGAAAAACTATGCCCCATGGAACTAATTGCATGTATACAATTTTGTGACTAATGATCTTTCTCTGTATCTGTTTGTCAAACATTGACAACTTATGCCATCTTTTCTTCAAACTAGAAAAAGAGTTGCAGCAAAGTAGCTATCTATGAGACATAGAAATTTGGAGGGCAGCTGGGTCTAGCTGTATGGTGCTGTTTGGATGAAGTAATAGTTAGCTGAAGAATCCCCCATAGACTTTTTAAAAAATTACTTGTATAACTCACAGTAATACTGTGTCATTTCTTTCATTCATTCATTCAAAAAGTGAAGGAAAAACAATAAAGAGAAAATATAATAATAATTGAATTAATATATAAATACATAGTATATATGCAGAACAGGTTAAGAAATGACAGAGAAAGGAGATTCATGAGAGAGAGATTTCTTGAATATATTTAGTCATTTATTTGATGAAGAATTATTCTTCATTTATTTCCAACAGGATTGTCAGTTGATAATCAGTGGACCAGAACTAACATCTGAGATATATAGAATGCCAAAATAACCAAAATCCTCCCTTACTAATTTTTTTATGATTCTTATAGTCAGTGCCATGGGTTCTAATGCATTTGAACTGGGTCTTGTTTTGAGTCAGCCTGGATTTTATGCTTTTTAATACTTCAAATATCATGAGAGGGGAAAAAGAAAAAAAAAAGCAAGCTATATAGTGTTTTGTCAAAGTTCACTTTCAGAAGCAGTATAGATGCTTGGAAAAGGGTCTGAATCCACAAACTCTGCCAGAGTGAAATCAGCTATGTGCTAAACTCCTACCTGTACTCTTGTATTTGGTTTGCATGGCCAGGTTTTGGCAGAACTGCCACAGAGGTGGCTTCTGTGAGAAGCTGCCAGAATATTCCCTCATGTTTGGCAGCACCAGTTCCAGCACGAGCCAGTTCCAGTATGGACCAGCTAGTGACCAAGGCTGATCCAATCAAGAATGATGGTACTGCCTCTGTGATAACATATGAAGTTACCACACAGATTTAATTGGGACCAGGGAAGAGTGGATTGAGAACAAGTGAGAGGAACAACTCTGCAGACACCAAGGTCAGTACAGGAGAGGGAGGAGGGGCTCCAAGCAGCACAGTGAAGATTCCCTAACTCATGAACCTTTGTTGTATTTTCTTTCCTCTGTCCACTTGCAGAGGAGAGTGATAGAGTGGCTTTGGTGGTTGCCTGGCATCCAACCAGGGTCAACTCTCTACAACTCTACACCACATTTATTCATGTTCCATATTCCAGATGATTTCTGAGCTTGTTGAACTGATCAGAAGCATACAGATGTCATCTATAGGGATGTTCTAGAGTCAATAAAAGTCCACAGAGTTGAGGAAGCTACAGAAACCAGCTATGGTACACTGAAGTTAACCAGGAGAATGATAGCTCCCCCAGCTACTAAACTGATATTTTTGAACATTTGTGTGTCTCTCCATCCTTCTCAGAACATTTCACGGTATCCACCTTATTCCTAATTGTGGACTTTTTGAGGGGGAAAGTTTTCTGTGCACCTAGATAATGAAAAGTTGCTTTGTAGTTATCCCCCAAAACAATGACGGAGAAGAGGTTTCTCCCCAGCACAAAGAATTCATCTGTTTGTGATTTAGATGTCCACTATGAGATTTGGCTCATGCATGATCACATAGCTGAAGAAGTTGGAATTTAGGGGAGAAAAATTTTAAATGGAAGAATTGAAGATGAGGCTGTGTACTCGGAGATCTCCAGTGTGGGACCAAGACCAGATATCTGTAAAATTCTTCCCAGTTCCTGTACTTTTTGATGCAGAGAGCAGATTCTGTTGCATCCTAGAATAAAACAGAAAACCAACTATTAATTCAGAGACTACACTTGTTATTTGTTTTAAAACTCCACAGCTGCTTTATTGAGGATACTGTAAAGTAGTTAGCAACAAAGAGATTGCCATAACACATACATATATATATATATATGCACATACATATACATGAACATGTAACAGAAACTAAGAGGCTCACATATGTAAAAAATTTGAATAGAAAACATAAATGGAATATAAAGATTCTGAAATAGAAAGAAAAAGTACTCTGTTTGGATGCTGAATTAATTCTATGTAGGGTAATGTACAAGTAACAACCTGTATAAGACAGTAATGAACAAAGACATGGACATTTTGACTGAATAATGTAATATTTTTGGATCTGTCTATATATCTCTCTGAAACTATAAATATCTGGTATTGTCTAAAATATTACTTACCAAGGAATATCAAGAAATGCACTGGCAGGATGTAACTGTGAGCACCAGGAACTAGTTTTTACTTCCTGCTCTTGGCAGAATGTAAAATGTCCTTCAAACATTTCCAGGTTCATAGTAAGGAAACAACCAAACAGCACTGGCCACATAGCACAGTCTCTTTTCTGTAAAAAAAACCCAAATCCATGGTCAGATAGGTCCAAGTGATGTCCTGTCTGAACAACTTTGAGGGTAGGATCATGGGACAAAGCACGTGTGACAACCCGTTCAACGAATAGAATATTTTCAAAGGTGTTTAAATACAATATTTTTTACTATACAACAGCTCATACCTTAACTATGAGGTTAAAACGTACTTATTTTTCTTTCTTTCCCTGTGAAATATCCTGAAGACCTACACCTGTTTTATGTTTTCCCTGGAAAATGAGCAGAGGTGTGGAAAAAAAGTAAACTTTGAAAAACAACAGTATGCATCAACCATTTTCCAATGGAACTTTTTTTTTTCCCCCAAATCATTGTATGGGGTGCATCAAAGGCCATTAGATGTGTTTCTTTTTTTCATGCTTTCAACTGGCAAGCCTACTTTTAACCAGATGCTGAATAATCAAGTGATGTTTCTCCTTGATATGCGTATGGGAAATGTTTGATTTCTAGTATTCTCAGAAAATTTTTCATGCATTTGGGATTTTTGAAGTAGATTTTTCTTTATAAATTTTTTTTCTTCTTTTTTTAAGGGCAGTTATAAAAAAATCAACATGTAAAGAAACAACAAAATAGAAAAGATAAAAATCAAAAAAATTAACCTATGATATCTGCAAACAGAATAAATTAATCCATTGAAATGGGTATTGAAGAGAAGCAATGATATTTTGCTTGAATTAGTTTTGAATGTGTTGAAACTTAGAATTAACATGTGTTTCTTTGATCAGTTTTGATGATCTTGGAGGTCATTTCCAACCTAAATGATTCTATGAGTCTATATAATATCATCCTAATTACTTTCTATTAATGTCTTGAAACAATACAACTGGTTATACGAACATAGTTTACACCAGAGAGGATGAGCCATAATACGGAACACCATAAAAACCATCTGAGAATGTGAGGCTTGTAAGATTTGCAGAATGGTAGGTTCATTAATAGCTTGTATGTAATACAAAATGTTTGTTTGTTTCGTTTCCTTTTTAATTTGTTTTCATCTGCTGTAAAAATACATGTATCTTTTCTCATTTGTATTTGATTTTTTTGTAAGCTTTTGTTTGGTTTTCCTTTATGTTGATATGATGAGGATGACTTCAAAGAATTCTATCACTCTGGATATGGACTCCCCTTAAAACTGGAACTGCTTTTACAACATTCAACCAAGTGGTACATTGCTTCAAGTATCTAAAATATATGATGGCCTAACTTGAGTCATACTAGAGTTTTGCCAAAAGAGTTTCCCAAACATTTTTCAATGTACTGAAAATTATGATAAAAAAATCTTTCATATTTTAAATAAATAATAAATATTATGAATAAATGGGCTTAACTTTTTCTAAGTTCATATGACAGAGGCCTCATGTCAACAACTATTCAGTAAATGCAAGTGTGAAAGCAAAATATTCTCTCTATCACTTATTATGACTTTGGAGTATGGAGTCACATCTTGACAGCTATAAACTGATAATGTGAGGTATTTTGTGGTACAAAAGCTGCACACAATTATCCTAAATTTTATACATTATGTTTTTGTAAAGAACAACAACAAAAGAAAGCATGTGTGTCTCTCATAAATCCACACAATGTCATGTGTATTTTTCCTTATTTTGACGAAATAATCTATTTTATTCTACCAGATATACTCTTGGGGAAACCGTTTTGATACAGTTTTTATTTTTTAATATTTTCTTTCTTACAGCCATTGTACTGAATTTTCTGTCTGCTCCAAGTATCTGCTAGGTCTCTATATTCAACAGCTTTTGGTCACCAGCACCAAGATTCTTTCAGTCTCCTCCTGTAAGAAATAAGTTTGATACCAAGAAGATCAAGTGCAGCTTTTCCTCTGGCTAAGTTCTTTTCCATCTAGTCCACTAATTCAACACTCTTTTTCATAATTCCTGTTATTTGCATTTATTACTGATTGGGTCAGAATTTATAGCATATATGCAGCAAAAATTCAAAAAAGTGCTCTGAGGATTTTTCAGAAATGGAACGTAGATCTGAATATCAAATACCTATTTTGAGGTGTAAATAATTTAAAGAACTTTAGCATCCATTCTTTATTTATTTTAAGCTTTTCATTATAAGCAAGGTAATTTCTTCTCTATTTTGTCAAATTCCAGTTCCATTGGCATTTTAAAACCTTAGACACAAGTTCTCTAATCTCTAGCTTTTCTCTGTTTTTATCAATTATGTATGGATCTTGCTCTGTGATGATCAAATGATGTGAAACATCAAAATAAGTTTTTATTGTGCTAATGAGACAGAACTATCTGACATCTAATGACTTCTATGTCTCCTTGAATTATTCTATATCTCCCTTTGTGTACAGATAGTTTAGCTGATTGATAGTCATTCTTCTACTATTGCATTACAAAACCCCTTCTCTCCTTTTGTTCATAAGTTGATAGTTGAATTTAGTGAGGATCCCTTCTTTCTTTTTTAACCTACATTAAGGGATGTACTAACTCAACTTATTTTGAATTCATATATAGCCTGAGTACCTTTAAACTTCTACTTCAAGTATGGTACTATTGCACAGCTGATGTCAATGTTCACTATTAAATGTACTTAATTCCCCCAAGAAATATTTGAAAGAATTTAAAACTGAGGCATAATTTTCCATGTTATTTTTTATGTTTGAAAATGTTCCTTACACATTGCAATAATCTCAAATTAGCCAGGAACACAACCTGAGGTGTTTAATCTTGAGTAGCACGCTTGATTTTGTCCTGGTATTGTGGCAAATATACTGAAAAAGGGTGGTAGCTACTGAAAGGTAAAGATGAAAGAAGGGCAGATTTGAACTAGAGAGCAGGGGGAAGACAAGTTGAGATGCCAGGATTGTTCTAGTCAGAAATAATATCATAAAAATCTTTGGCAAATGCTTCTTGAAGTTTGGGTTCATCTTACCCAACTTTATCTCACAGCTAGAATTTAAGCTAAGGTTAGATCCCTTTTAATACAGAGAAATCAGTACTTGCAGAGGCTCTTTCCAAAAATATGTTAAGAAGAGAAGAGTAGCCCTTTATACTTGTTTCCCTTCACTGACTGAAACAAGAGACCAGAGAAATGGATGACTTTTAAGTGACTGATGGTAACTTTACATCAGATAAACAGAAAACTGAAAAAAATTTTGAGAAACGCAGGCAAAAGAAGATGGTAGATTTACAGTCTTGATTAAAACTAAAAGTAAAAATGTTTCCAAATCTAGTGGCAAGAAAAGTGAATTCCATGCATGATAGAAAGTGGGAGTTAGTAAAATGAGAAGGTTCTGAGAAGTGAGAAAAGAGGTATCAATGATACTGTCATTATTTCGCTGTCTGACTCTTCATTCTCATTAAACAAGCCAATTTGCATAACAAGGCAGCTTCCCTCAAATGACATAGGAATATAAATATAGGCCATGCTCTTTTCGAACAACTGCTGCAGAAGAAATTCTGCCAAGTGCTGTACACTCTACCGCTATTTACATTAACACAGTAATGATAATACTTCAAAGCAATCTTTTGTTATTCTTATCAAACTATTCTGCAAATTGCTTATTAGGAAGGTTCACAGCTGTCAATGGAGGGGAATGAGTTTGTTTAAGAGTTTGTTGAAGCCTAGGATTTTCTTAATGTCCAGCACCAAGGGGTTATTTTTAATGAGTTTCCATTTTCCAAAGGGGAGCCTCTTGAGTACTTCTGTGGTTTGAACTCTTCACTAGCTTAGTTTATAGAAACAGAAATAAATTATTGTCTTCCTTCTGGTTTTAACTCTGAAACTGACAGTGTCCTGTGAAGGAATAGCCATGGTCAGGCAACTGCAGAAAGGCATTCAGTGATCAGAATGTTCCCATCTCGGTAAGAAACTGCTTCCTGAAGGACAACCCCTCTTTTAACCATTAGTCTAAATGTTATTATATTCTATAGCATTAATTTCAAGTTATAATAACATAATGCAGGAATCATATCAATATCCAGTGAGTAATTCTTCTTGAGATAAATCATCTTTCCACATCAAGTAAAAGTGCCATGTATTTTTATGTAATGAAGTACAAAGCTCTGCTAATCTCTCTACCTTCTAGACATCAGATTTTACTACTGAAAGGTGGAATCTTTTCTTTAGCATTGGTTTCCTACATTTCTGAGTTATACCCAAAATTTGCTGCTCTACAAAGTCTTTTTACAGAGGCACCGGTTGTGAAGGAGTGACTGTGCAAAGCATGTTTCCTTGTATTTTAAAAGGAGTGTTACAGGTTGTTGTGTCACTCATTCACCTGATTTTGATTTTAAATACTTCAGACAGTAATTACTCTTAATTCTTTCCCACTTTTTTGTTTTGCCATATTGCTGGTCTTGCTGTGGCTATTTTTGAAATCCATCTCATGTAAGAAAAGTACAGCTAGTTATACAAAATGCTTAAGTTTCTAATTAGGAAAAATGAATTGCAGTTATAGTACAGCCACAGATTATATTAATATTTCATTTCTTAACTTCCTATATCAAGGATTAATCAGAGGAAAACTTGTTCTGAATACTAATGGATCAAAATAGGAAATATTGCAAAGGTATTTCTAAATTACTTGTAAGAGTTATATTGCCATGCAAAAAACCTGAAAACTGGTGTATCACATCTGCCTGCAAAATAAGTATTTCTAATTTTAATCTCTCTGAATCTCTAAAAAAAAAGTCTTTGCACTGGAACATTCTAGGTTGTAACTACATACAAATGTCTCCACTTTTGTTGCTTAATGGTGGCAACAATCCTGAGGTAAAATTTCCCTTACTCTGGCTTCAAGAGGGTAGATATAGTCATAGAAATTTTCCACTTTGCAGAATTCATGTATTGCATTGAGAATATTTGATTTTGATCAGTGGCAATGTAATCCATGAAGATTTCTCTCAGAAAGCTTTTATCTCACTGTCACTTCACCTGCCTCTCTGTAGCACTCATCCTGGAAGACTGGTTAGGCTGGGTAGACCTTCTAGTTTTAATAAGTTTATAATGTAGCCTTTATGTTTCACAGCATCTGGGGTAGTATATTTCTTTGTTGCTCAGGAAATACGAAGAACTAGATTCTACTTGTAATTAATTAGGTGAAAATTCATTCATGTAAAATTCATGTAAAGCTGACATCCTCTAATGAATCTTCTTTCAATCTGAGGATGTGGGAGAGAAGTGTAGTCAAGGTGATGTAATTTATAGATGCTTTAATTTAACTCAGTGGCAGCAAATCTGTCATCTCCCCATGATACCTTTCAGCTTAAATCCTGAACTTTAAAAGAAGTTTAAAGATTTTATTTTCTTTTGGTTAAGTTAAATTATTTGTATCCTCTCCAATTTTCATTTTCGTAAGCTTTAAATGAAAATATTTGAAGAAGAGACTTAAGAAAAAGCTTTGTCACTGCAGAAACAGATTTTTTTTTTTTGAATCCTAATCTGTTTTAAATGCACTAAATAACTGCTGCCTGACTGTTGGACATCCATTGCTAAGTGTCCTAAATTTTAAGGCTCTTTTTATTTCTGTGCTGCAATTTAAATTAAACAAGGGTTATGTCCAGTTCACATGTAAATTAGGAAAATCCAGGCAAATTAATCAGAACACAGGAACTGAGAAGGAACACAGTTTGCAAGATCAACTTGATCAAACTGTAGTAGTGAAAATTGATTCAACATATGGATTATTCAGTTTCCTGATAAGAAAAAAACCTCCAACACATAGTAGGGTAGATTTTATATAAAACATCAAAAGTTGAATAATGGCCCTAACAGTACTGGCTTTATCAGCAAAAGAAAGGTAGAAAGAATCCATAGATGAAGAGATTGTTTTATTAGATTTTTCCTATTACAAGCTTAAATGATGTGAATTTTTTTTAATATCTTTCACTATTAGTATTTTCATTCAGAAAAAGAGGAAGAAAGAATGGAAAAGTCAGAGTCAGATATAACATCATAGAACCAAGGATTCTGCAAAGCAAGGACTTGAAGGATGAATGACAAAAGCATTTCCTGCAATATTTTAAACAAATACTCAAACCACATAATTAAAACACTACTAACACACAGAATTATCTCAATGTGAGATATAAGGGAATTGTTGCTAACTACTAAGACTGCATAAAAGGTTAGTGACTTGTCCTCAAGCCCACTTTAAGGTCGTGTATTTTTATAGTAGTATGCTGAAAAAAATGCTGTTTTCAATGTTATGTTCCCAATCAACCTGCTGTAAGTGTGACACATCTGAAAGAAATAGTTCATAAATTCCTTACACAAGATTAGGACATCTTTTTAACTAACATATGTGTTTGGAGGTGAATTGATACATGCTTTGCAGAAATAACTGTGCTGATCTTGGCAGAGATATGCACAGCACACTACACCACAGGAGTTTCTTGAATTAGCTGTGATTCACATCAAGGAAGAGACTATTTGATTAAAAAAGTAATCCAATGTTATTTGGATTGTCATTGTCAATATGAGAGTTTCAATACTATCATTGTGTTAACTGTAATTTGTTTAGTTGGTTTTTTTACAAACCCAAGCTTTATCTGGATAAATTTCAGGAGGCTTGAGAAGTTCATAAATGTAATTACCTATGAATTTTTAGAAACATTTTTGGTAGGTGGTGTTTATTAGCCTTCTTTTTTGCCTTTCATAAATAAAGTTTCAAATGTGCAGCATTTTGACTTGTATCAAGGCACAATTGTCTAACTACACAGAATTTAGCCTTCAGAAGTAGATTTAGCTGTGCAAAAGACAGGGAAAGATGAGACCCTGGAGTGTGTTCTTTCTGTTCTGGGAGAATTTATTGCATATAAATGGCTGAGTTGGACAGAAAAAAATTATCACCATATGGTTTATTGGTTAACTCTTCACAGTTTCATATTTTTTAAGGCCAGAAGCTTCATTAGATCATCTAGTCTGACCTACTATATCACAAAAAATTCTATCCATTTATTCCTACATAGAGCTCAATAATTTATTTCATTAAACCTATATTTCAGGAGGGCATTTATCTTGATTTAAAGATGTGAACGGTTCAGTACTTTCCATATTAATCTTTCACAATTTTTGCTATTAATGACTACTATTATTTCAACACTTATCAATATCTTTTTTGTCCTTTTTGTAGTTGAAAGTAATGTTTTTTCAACCATTATTCCACTGCTTTCTGTTATGTCCTTCCTCGTTAAAACAAAGACTCATTTAATGTTTTCTCTCTTTTCAGATATTTACAGATGATTTATCTCTTAACCTTGTTTTTGTTTTATTAAAGTGGCTATGAGGTAGTTTTTCTAATTCTTTTAACTTTTTCCCACTCCCTCTCCAAGTACAAATTTCTTGCCTATATATTAGAGAAACACAGCACATTATAAACAAATAAATTGTTAAGATTGAAAAAAAGTATTACTTGCTAAAAGGGTATTACTACCTGGAAACTGCATGCTTGAAGATCTTGGTGACACTGGAAGAAAATGAAAGAAAAGAAAAAAAGACAAACCAAAATACTGTTTGTGGATTTCAATTTTTATTTATCATGGAAGAATTTCTGGCATTTGGAAGAAGAGAAGTCCATGAAGCAAGCCTATGCATTTGTCTTTCCTTCCTTCCTTTTCACTAGTGTAGCTGAGATTTTATAGACTTTCAAACAGTTAAAATAATAACTCAAGTTCACATATAAGACAAACTCAAATTATTTAATTGAATAATCTAACATCAGCATTTGATCTAATGTCCTTGCATATAGGGATGACCTCTGATATCTTCTTTTTATAAGCACTCAGTTAAAGTCAAAATACTGGATAAAATGTTAAGAATATTTCTGCCTGCAACAAATTTCCTACTACAGTTTCATTGCATTTTGATTCCTTATAGATGCCTTCAGAAAAATCACCTTTATTTGTTAATCATCTATTTACTTACTTCCTTAACTTTCTTCAATTGGTCCTCTGACAACAAGCTGAAAAGGAGCACTTATGCTTTGATATCTCTTTGTTTAGAATGTATATACCCAGAAATGACTGATTTTGTATACAAAATATTACTGGATTTTTTTTTAGTTTTGACCCTTCAGATCTATGTGCATTTTCCTGGCTGTGTTCTTGGACTAAGGAGCAGAAAAGTGATCTTTCATGGAATCTTTCAGTTTTCTTTATTAAGTTCTATTTTCAAAGACATTTCTTGAACTGAGGATGACTTATTGAAGATGTAAGTGAAAATATTTCAGCATGGGTGAATTTAGATTTCTCTGTTTTTATCGTTGATACATGAGTTATGATATTTAAACTACTTCTGTGACAGTGTGTGTCTATAGTGAGATTTTTTCAGTTAGCTTTTGGTTAGATAGAAAAGGTGTTGTTTTGGGTAAAAACCCCAACCAACCAGCAACCAACCAACCAACCAACCAACCAACCAGCCAACCCACCCACCCATACCACTAACTAACTAACTAACTAACTAACTAACTAACTAACTAACTAACTAACTAACTAACTAACCAATCTAACACAATTAGAGAGCCCTTCCTGTGACAAACTTAAAATCTTTATAGCTATTTTATTCTGTGCATGTGTAAAGATTCAAAGTTCATCTTAATGTCAACTCCATCTATTTTTACCTGTGAATGATAAAGAAAAAAACCTTTTAGCATTTAACTAACTAATTAGCCATAGTTGTTTTTTTTTTAAAAAATACAGTAGACTCATTCACTATTACTTAGGAATATTTCCTTACTGTGGTCTAATTTAGTTTGACATCCAGGTAAGTCAGTGTCAAACTATGAAAGTCAAGTTTAAAAAAAACCAACCTAAACTGGCATGTGGACAGTAGGTTAGTTGTAGCTAAAGGGTCTTGCTTGTCCATTGCCATTTTGTAGCTTGACTTTTAAATATACTATGTTGTCTTACCAAATTTGTTTCTCATGCTCGTATCACAGTGAATGTTTGGAGGTGATACTTTGACAGAATTCTATAATTGGTAATAACTTTAAAATGTCATGTTATTACTTTTTTATTTTTTCAACCTTCAACCTATAAAAATATAGAACCAATTAGAATTTATATATTAAGGACAGGATTTTCAAAATCTTTTAGCAGCTTTTGGTGAAATAGAATGTAAAGCCAGTGATTACTTTAAGACATTATTGCTCACAATTTTAAAATAAAGTTCATGATAGAGTTGGGGAGTTTGGGGTGTTTTTTTATACTTGTTTGGGTTTTTTAACGTTGCAGCACTAGCAGTTGCAACATTGACTTCCTTTAAAAATAGACTGTGCATGATTATTTGATTTTTTTCATTGTCAGCAGATTGTTTTGTCTAGAAATTCTCTCTCAACTTCATTAAATGTGTCTGCAGAGTGTCACAAAAGAAAGAAGTGAATAAACGAGAAAATAAAACATTTTAGATAAAGGCTATGCAAAAACATTAGTAATTAGTGTGCTGGGATTTTATCAGTGAAACTCTGCATGTATGAGTGATGAGGCCATACTTAATATTTTAAGTAAGGGACTGGAGAGAAAACATTTATATCTTTATATTTTCAGAGAACATGGAATTTGATATGGTATTGTTTGAGAAAAAAGATTGTGGTGTCATACAGAAAATATAAATAACTTTAAAATTGGAGAAATGATATGGTAGGTCCAAATATGGACTTCACAATTTTTTTTTCTAAGATCCTCTAAGAAAGACCATATTTAGTTGGAATCAAAAGAAATGCTGGCTGGTGTAATTTTCAAAAGGTGATGTGAATTAAAAACAAAAAACCCCAAACAAACCCCAAAACAACATTAAATTGAACAAGCTTATAAAAAGCCATTGGAAGCCAAGAAAAGCTCTGGACCAGGCTGTCAGAGAGGAAAGAGAAAAAAAAATAGATAGATGATAGATAGATAGATAGATAGATAGATAGATAGATAGATAGATAGATAGATAGACAGATAGATAGATAGTTTGTGTCTAAGTAGTACATTTGATCTCTGTGCTATCATTTAATTTGAGACTGTGATACATGGTTTCTTACGATAAAGAAATAGTATCTGAATGGGTTTCATCCAGTTCTGTTTTCTAGCACTGTTCAGCTCTTTGCTCTGTTTGCTTATAGTCTATGTGGTTGCAGAGAGCCACTTAAAATCCTTGATCTTAAATACTAAAGCACAATAAATACACATTTGTGCTTGTTTTAACTTGTCTTTTTCACTATGTCTAATAGCACCCTCTTACACTATTATACTTCATTCAATTTCCCCTAATTAATGGTAGACTGGTGGAAAATTTGGGGCAAAGAAATGATCTTTTAGTCTGTTATAAGTTCTCAATGCACCCTTCAGTATTGCAAAATAATATCTATATATTTTTTAAGCTTATATTTTGTTTTGAAATAAGATTTTGAAAGTCCTAGACGAAGAAGGGAGGTTTATATATATATGAAACAGTTTATAGTACTGTAATGTTTTTATGTCCATATCTATAGTCTTGTTCTTGTATCCTGTCCAGATTCTCTGCATGAGTCTTTTAATATGCTTCCATCATCTACAGAGGGACATTGGCAAGACAGAAAACACATCTGTGTTTGACAGTTTTCTAGAATTCTGTTTTGAGAATGCCAATAGCAGTATACTTTCAATTTGTTGGTATACAAGAATATAGCAGTGAAAATTGAAATTTCCTAAATTGGTATTAACAGCAGAAGACTATACAAAATGCAACATGGAATTGAAAAATAGCAGCTAAAGCAAAACAAACACACATATTGCCAGCTCAAACAAATCAGAGGGCTTAACATTTGATAAGAGCTGAAAAACTATTGTAATACAAATACTGAAAATATGGTAACCCTAAAAAAGTGCTATATGTACTTCGACGTTAATCTGATAACATCTTGTTAGAAAGTTTTATTATTTTTTTCATCCTGATTCTTAGCTGAGAGGGAAGAAATATCTACAAAATTTACAAGAACATGTTTTAAAAGTTCCTTGAAAGAAGATGTGGAGTATGCTGTTGATTTGCTGATCAGAAAATAAGGTCTGGTCAAAGAGGAAATCCCCCTGGGACAGAAGGTCTAAAAGGGGGGAGTGATTGTTGACAACAGAAAGTGGAAAGCTTGGAAGGATGACAAATAGGTATATTTAATCTGGGAAGGTAAGAGCAGAGAAAAAGGGGAATTTCATTTCAGAGGCTTTTAAGTGCACAAAGAATGAGTGAGATGCAGGACAAATGATTATTGGTTTTGGTAGCAGTAATACAAAAAATGACATGAAAAATGAAGGCGGGGGACTGAAAAAAATATATTTAATAAGCACAGACAGAAAATCCCATCTGAAGTACACTAGCTGAGATTTGATTTTATTGGGTTCCAAGGCAGGAAGGGAGGACAGTGTTTTACACATCACTTCCCAAAGACCTATCTGCTAGACAACACAAAGCCTTAACAAGTGTTTTAAGCATGCAATTTACGGATACAAGGACTTTGGTAAAGCAAGGATAATTAGGTTCTTACTGGGTCCTTGATTTGTCTGTGTTTATAGAGCATAGGGGTTTCTTTGTTAACATTGGGATTAAAACTAACTGTATTCCATCATTTTAATTAGAGATACCTTGACTAGAACATTTTTATTGGAGTTGCTAGAAATGACATATGTATTTGAAAGAGGGAATAGTTAGTCCAAAATATTTTTCTTTTTAAATTCTTCGAAGTCTCTGAAGACTTTGTGCATGGATTGTGAGTGTTTGGCACATAGTTGTGTGTTTGCATCTGCCTCAGAGGAACAAATCGTTTCATATTGTAATAATCAGTGATTTGCTCCTAGTGCAGAACAGCCTGAACAGAGCAGAGGATCCAGTTTAAAGTTTCAGAGAACAATGAGAAGTCTCATTTTCTTTTATAGTTTGTCAGAGATTATTAAAACAAAGGATTAAAAATTTTAAAACCAGATAAAGTTGATTCTTTTTTGTTGAGAGAAGGTTACTGTTCAGATTGTTTTAACCCTTAGGGATTGTACAACTACTTATAAACCTGAAAGCTTAAACTCTGGCTGATCATTAATTCACACTCTCCTGGCCCTTGTATGGAGAAGAGTTTGTAAAGGGATTACTAACTTTAAAGCTAGTACGGACAAATGAAAAGGGAAACATAGGGCAAACAGGCAAGTAAATATCATTAATCTTTAACTAATACTTCTTGTGATCCAAGGATTAAATTTAAATGGGAATTGTAAGAAATATTATTTCCAGAAGATGGCACTCTTACACTGTGTATTTTTTTTAGCACAAGTTTAGTCACCATTTGTGGCTGTAAATGCACTTCCCTATTTGCCTAAACTATTTAATTAATTATCAGTACAGAAAAGGTACGGTAATATGTAAAACAGAATAATCTTCACACAGTCTGTGCTATTTATTTTGCCAACAATAAACAGCACTAATTGAAACGAATCATTGTCTTTAAAAATTATACATAGATTTAAATATTTTGTTAAATTTTAAAAACAGATCTTACTCCCACTCCTAAAGTAATAGATATGTGATTTCTCTCTTGAAGGCAACCATAAAAGATGAGAAAACTATTGACAGTTGGAATAATACAGCAACAGATGCAGTCTTTGAACAGTTAGAAACAAAGTAGCATAGAGGGAAGATGATTGTAACAATGCAATAAGTGACATTCCTGAGTGCGATGAACCATGAGCAGACGTTTTATTTCTTATTGATGAATACAAGTTTGGTCACTCAGTTCAGACTTACATCCTTAAACAATTATATATATTTTCAACTATGATAAATCTTCTATTGTATTTTCTAATGTGGTCTATATTTTCAGAATGAAAAGAATTGTATAACTCTATTCTTTTATCTTTACCTGAAATATCTGCAGCATTTTTTTTCAAAAATCTATGTCATGCAAACTTCTTATGGTGTTTAAAGAGAAATTTTTTCTTTATATTTTAGATTCTGTGATGCTATAACCAGCATGCTTAAAAGATAAAAAAAATAAAGGTCTTAGCGCTATGCATAGAGTCAGACATTGAGACAGAGATTAATAGAAAGCCAGCAAAAAGAAAAATATATGTATTATTTAGAGCAGAATAGGCAATACATTTAAAGACACATATTTATCCAGTTAATGAATATGTTCCTTTGAAAATTAGGAATACTTTTGCAAAAAAATATTTAACAAAAATCAACAACAAAGCAGAACTGCATGAAATGAATTGGAAGTGTTTAGCTGAGCAACATTTATCCCTGCAGTATACTTTTTATCTATTAGATAGTGTGTAATGTAATATATCAAAAGAACTCATTAATACTATATGAAGGTAATTTATTGACAGTTTTCTCCAATTTTGGACTTTGCAAGGGACTTACCTGTATAACATTTTTGAGCAGAATCTCTGCTGTTTTTCTTTTGTCATTGCTGTGAGCTTATGTTCACAGGGACACTGATCTTGTTCAGGTAAAGCTTTCTGACCCGGAGATTTGACTGTGGAACGCAGATCTCATCAATATTTGTGAGATTGTGGGGTTTTTTGGTGTAGAATTAAAATAGATCAGGCTCTTGTGATACCACTTCATTATTTTCTGAAGAGTCTAGGAGAACAAACCTTAAAAAATGAAGGAAATATATAAGCATAAAATTCTACTAATTATGGTATTATTGGTTGTAATGGTGTCCAATTAAGAAAGTAGCACTTTGAGACCTTGGAAACCCTCAGAGTTTTGTTCTATAGGACATATGAGTACATGTTGCCATGTTCTTGCACGGCAACAAACAATGAAAATACATTGCAAATTTCCCCCTCCCGCCCAAGAGGTGGATGTGAGCTGATTCAGGCTTGAAAACTGTGTAGTCATATTATTTCTGTTGTTAGTACAAGTTACAAATTCTGTTGGAACCACATAGATAATTGCACAGGAGACTGTACTATTTTACATGACTCACTGGTTTAGACAGCATTTATTCTGGGATGTGTGCATATTTCTGCTTGTTCAGTAAAAATAGTTTTATGAGGCTGCACAATTCACGTCACTCCTCTGAATCTCTTTTAAATGTCCCCATCCAAAGACCATAAATGCAATAAGTTCAAGGTTAACAACATCACAGAGAATTTTAAGGCCTATGGGGAAAAGAAAGGATACAGTATCTTCTCTCGGAAGCCAGAATAATAATCCTAACTTCTGTTTTGCTGGTTTACATTTAATTTCATTTTATTGATACAATTTGGATCTTATACTAAATTTTATTCTGGATTATGCTGATTTGAGCTTTGAAATATAACAAATATTTCCAAATTGCTATTATAGCAGCAATAGGTCTGCTTTTTATTAAAATAGATAACATTTCTTGACCCAGATGCATTTTTTACTTTGATCATTTCCATTGTCAGTGAATTCTATGCTACAGTTTTTAAAATGGCATTGCAAAACTTTAGTTCACATCAATTACATCTGAAATTCTCAATCCCGGATAACCTGAGTTAGAGATTTTTACCATGTCTTATCTGTTTCAAATAGTGAATACCATTTTTATGTAATTGAAAATGCAAACTTAAGACATTTTTGAATGTACAGAACCCTTAAGTATTTGTAAATATTATTCATATTTATTAAAAATATATAGCTTTATAGAGACTTCATATATAATCCTAAAATCCAGATTTGTAAAATTTATATAAGTTTTTAATATGACTATAAGTTTTTAATATGACTATCTCACTTTTCAATATAAAATGAAGATTCCTACAAACTAAACATTTACATTTACTATATATCACTATAGTAAAAGTATGAATTTGTATGCATAACTTTTAAAACATGCAAAAGATTCATTAAAAGAAGTTTCAGCTGAAAATATCTAAGCTAAAAATTGTAGATGAAACTAAATTAAAGTCTTGACATTTTTGGCTAATGTTATTGATGGCATCGTGTCCATTCAGAGTAAAATGGTTTTGCTTATATTACTTTAAGCACTTCTAAGACCCAAAGACTCTCCTTTGCTGATGGACTACTGCATGCATTTGGATCAGTCTGTTGTTCTATGCAGGATGGCAAAGCTTTGGAAATGAAAAAAAATAGTTCCTTTTGCTCACTTTTCTCTTTTGCGAATACGCTATAGTCTGGAGACTGGTATTTAAGGCTTTCTTTGAAACTGTGATTGTTGCAGATTGAAGCTCCTGTAAGTGGAGTGTGGTACAGCATAACCTGTGTGAAACTCCTCTTTACTGATCCAGTCTTAGAAATCAGAAAGATATCCTAAATCAGCTTTTCTTTAAATGAAAGGGAGGGGTCATGCTCTTCCTTTTATAGCAGTTCATTTAGTTTCTGTCTTGATGAAAGGCATCCGTCTGTGAATCCTACATGGATCACAGTTACCTAAGTAACACAGGTGCAAAAGAAGCAGAGGGAAATGGAAGATAATGCTGAATTTACGTTGTTTAGCATTAATGAGCTCCCTGTCGATCACACAGACTATTGTAGGTCACAATATAACTAACTTTCTTTTTGCATTGTTAGTCAGGCAATACATCAGCAAGCATCCTGAAAGTCAGTGTTTCTGTCAGAGAGCAAGAATTTCAATGTGAAGTGATTAATATCACTTTTTGTTTAAAAATAAAACAGAATCCAACACTTGTAAATTGCATATAGTTCATTTCCCCCCTAAAACATAAGTGCCAGCTTTAATTTCACATTATTGTTGCTGTAGATCATATACCATATCCCCAGTCAAAAGAGGATTATTAATTTATTCTTGGTTGTTTTGGGTTTTTTTGGTTGTTTTTTTTTTGGCAAACCAGTATTCTCCATCACACCTTGTAAGTCAGATATCCTTCTGGTTGAATGTTTGAGGTAATTCCAGAAGAATCTTGCTTGGTGTAATTCTAAATCCTTTGTACTTGGAAACCTCAAACCTGTAAAAAAAATCAAACAACAGATTGCTTTGGTTGTACTAGCAGTGTAGCATAAGGCTTTCTGAACCATTTAAATGACTTCAAAATGAAAGTTGGAATAATTTTGGAGTATGCTAAGGCTCAGAAATAAAACAATCATCTTTGAAAATTCATCTTAGGTTCTCACTGTGAATTACAAAATGAAAAAAATATTTGGAGTCAAAATATTAAGTCACCATACATTAGGTTTATACACTTGGCAATGAAAGGAAGGTGTTTAATTTAAATATCTGTGATCCACCTGCATGAAATGCAGGTAAATATGTTCTATCTTGCAAAAGGGCCATGCTGAATAAGGCCATGCCTGGAATGTTATACTTTGAAAGACTAAGTATATAATTTGGCCCAAAACAGTTATTTAGGGTTACAGGAAGGCATCTTTGGAAATGTTGGCTCTCAGACCTTCCATATTATCCTAAAAAATAGATTTTATTAAAAAAAAAAAGGAAAAAGGAGGA
Source organism: Pithys albifrons albifrons (assembly GCF_047495875.1). Classification (NCBI taxonomy): domain Eukaryota; kingdom Metazoa; phylum Chordata; class Aves; order Passeriformes; family Thamnophilidae; genus Pithys; species Pithys albifrons. The sequence goes on from NC_092458.1 coordinate 47,888,071, forward strand.
AATAGTAATATATGACAAACTGCAAAATGTTAGGCAGGAGGGATAATGAAAAAGCATCTAATAAAATACTCTGTTGATTAGAGAACTCATCAATGGCAGGAGGAGAACCAGATATTATTTCTTCCTCTATCAGTATTCATATTGGGATCCCTTTCATACTACGGGGGGCATTTTTTAAATACCACTGTGCAAGATAATCTGGGTGAAAATATCCAACACACTTCTTGCTGTGACTGTGCAGAAATCAATTCATGAAACTGCAAGCTAAGATGCCTGATCATTATTACCTTACTCTCTTCACTCCATTTGGTGCTTCATCTCCGTGGTGCATTTTTACTATCTCGATTGGGAACTATTTAGAGCAGAAACTTGCTTTTTGATTTTGTGCCTTTACAGTGCCCGGTACAATAGAGCTCTGATCTTTGATTGAGGTACACATAAAAGAAAAATCAGAACAAGATAATGGCCCTGTAAAGTAAACCTCCTGAAATGGCATTCTCTAAAATTACCTGACTCCACAGAAATCAGTGGGTGTAATTGTAGTTAATATCCTAGGCATAAGTATAGGGGTGACAAGATCTTTCCTTAACTTGGGAGGAGGGGGCTAATTTTCAGGAAATTGTAATTAGTCTCATAGCTCAATGACAGCTGTAGCCAAAGATTTAGACCTGATTTCCCTAACCAGCACCAGAATTAGTTTCTTATAGCATTATTTCCCAGATTTTGAATAAAATAATGACTTGGACTTTGGGTTTGCTGAGATTTGTGAGATTCCTGTCAGACTGTTCCTCTAGTATATTGATATACCTCCAAATGGCAACCCTGACCTGCAGCCTGTGAACTTTCCACCCAATTTTGAAAATCATTCATGAAGTCTGTTGCATGAATTACTAAACATATCTAACTTTATACATATATAACTAGCTGCCTGCTAGACTTTAAAGTGTTGAACACAACCTTTTAAGTCTGGCAGTCCAGCCAGCTTTACTCTCTCTTTGCAGAGCATCCATCCCATGCATATCTCCCCAGTTGAACTAAAAGGCTGATGAAGGAAATCAAACTAAAATATCTTCCAAAAAAATGGGTAAGAAACACTCATTTCATCCTCTTTTTACAGCCAGCCATTCTTGAATAGCAATCAGGATACTCAGGCATGATTTGAGCTTGCTAAAGGTCCTTGCTGACTGTTCCAAATCACCTTACTGTCCACAAGATGTGTAGAAATAACTCTCATGAGGATTTTCTTCATAATCTTTTAAAGGACTGAGGTGGTGATGACTGCATATTAGTTTCCTTGTATTCCTTCCTCCCCCTTTTGTAAGATTAGCATAAACATCTGTTCTTCCCAGTCAATGGAAATTGAAATAAATGAGGATGTTTTCATGACAACACCAGCCAGGTTCTTCAGCACCTTTAGGTACATACACGTTGTCCAGGTTCATGGACATTTTGATTTGTTCTTCTTTAAGTAGTCCTTAAGTCAATAGTTTTCTACTTTTAGAAAAATCTTTTTGTCTCTAACAAGGCATAAACATGTGGGAGGACTAGGAGTAGACTTTGACAACAAAGACTGGGGAAAAGATGCTTTTAACCATTTTCCAGGTGACTTGTCATTTATTTATCCTCTCCAAACTTTTGCTACAGCACATCGGAATGGAGAATGGGTTATTCTTTACATAACTAAGGAGTTTACATTTTTGTATCACTTTTCTCCTGAATAGTTATCTTGTATAGTGCTTATCAGTGCTTATCAGATGCGTTAATGTCTTCTTTATTTGACTAGTTCTCCAAGGCAGACATCTAGCTTTGTATTTGCAGCTCTCAGTGAAGGTAAAGTCTCTAGACCCTGGCACAATACTGATGCCAGTGTTCCCAGATCTCCAGATGTGCTCCTACTGAAATTTTCTATAAGTAAAATCAGTGCAGCAGGAGACTGAGATAAGGGCATAACTACCATTCCATGGAGTACCTGCACACACAATGTGCTTTCTTCATGCCTTTCAAATATTCTGGTTTTCAATGTATCTAACACACCACATCCTATATTATACAAATAAATAGCAACTTTTCTTCACCAAGTGGATCAGTTGTACATTGTGTTCCACTTTTTGAGATGTTAAGTGTAGTTTCATGCCTCAATTTTAAGTTACAGCTGTTTTATAAATCCAATCTGGTTGTAAGAATGTTTAAAGTTTTTGGCCCTCTTTTAATTACTTCCTTAATATCAGAAAAATGAAGAGCAGTAAGGTGTAGAAAACATTTATTTCTTCCATATGGGAAGAAAATTCTGTGAATTAAAATACAATATTTTGATCACAATTCAGTTCCTGGCTGGAACTAAAATGGCTAAGAAGTACATATTTTCAACATATTTTCTCATGCACTTGTAGACTCAGGTAGACAGGTTTTGTATGGGGATATTTGATTATTTACCAGAGCTACTAAGGGTGGGAAATAGCTCTGTATCTTGAATGAGTTACTATGTAGAGAAACTTATTGATAACAAAAGAGAAGATGTTAATTCCATATGAATTCAAGGCAGCCCAGACAAATTATTGAAATAGAAATAAATACAGCTACTTGAACATCCAGAAACTCCCTTCTAGATGAGCAAGTCCTTGAACTCAAATTTGTTAAAAGTAGTGCATATACTTGAAAGAAACCATTCTATGTTTGTCCTGATCTTATATTCTTTTCCCTTGGTATTGAATTTTGAATTCTGTTGAAGACAGGACACAGTAGGCTGAATGGACTTTTGAGCCAAATCTGCAAACCCCTTTTGTCCCTAACTGGAAGCCAGAAAATGGAAATGGACTTCTACCTGTAACTTCCCTTGTGGAAATAATCACTCTTTTTTTTTTTTTTTAAGAGAAACCTTAAAAAGTGTATTGAAGCTCCTGAATGTTCTCTAATTTGTACTTCCTTTTCATTTTTATCATTTTCCTTGTCATAGAAAGTGTCTCATGTGTAAGTCTAGTGTTGAGGAGTGCAGTAGTCAGCCTGCCTCAGGTCTTAGTTAAAACAGATCTCTTGGCATACACCCATGAACTTCACTATGAAAATAAGTAGAAGACAAAATATAATGAACTACTTGTCCCAAATGACAAGATAATTCTGGTGTGCTCAAGAAAATGAATATCCAAGCTCTATAAACAATCTGTTCATAACCAAGAAGTACAATTGCATCAGAAGGGGCTGGAACAAGTAGGTACTGAGTGCCAACAACATGAACAGCAAATCTGGAAGTGGTGACACCACTTGAACAGGCTTTCCTATTAATAAGGACATGTAAGAATGCTGGAATAGACAAGAATTTGTGGAAATACTCTGCTGAAGGAAACCCCACAATCCTGCAGGATCCAGGAACACCTCTATAACCTTCAGGGAATACAAGGAACTGAAAAGAGCCCAGTGTCCCCTATGGTCCTGGCCCATGACTATGCACAGAGTGATTTTCCAACCTTTCTCCAGGACTGTGCCATCTCTCTGGCAGGACAGGAAAGATATGTAAGAAATCCTTGCATTAAACTCCTTTCCCTCAATGCACCATCTGCTTCACAGCACAGGAAAATAATATTGTACAGTTGCATTTGTATATGGTTAAAGTGCTTGGTATCCACGTCCACTTAGCTTTTATTATGTCATTTGGTCTTCAGCCATGACAAGGAGAAATAAATATCTCCCATAGAACCCCTATATGCACAAGCAGGTCAAAGGAAGAGACTATAGTTATAAAGTAATTATGTGGAATGGGCAAGAGGAGAAATCTAGTAGTACCAGCTCCAGTAGGGCTGGTTTTTTCAACATAAAATCAGGCTAAAAACCATCCATGTGTCTTCTCTGCATTCTATTTCTGTAAGAGTTTTATGCTGCATTATGGGTCAAAATGAAAAATTCTTTACCAGGCTAAAAATGCCTGGAACAAGCTCTATGCAAATTTTGTGTCCCCAGAGTATCACAAAAGTATAGCCATTTTCTAGTTCTAAAATGGGTGCCACTAGAAGTTAAGACAAATCAAACTGTTCTTGTCTCACTACATCAAATGTTTATATTGGTTTTAGCTGTCCTATGTGCAAATTAAACAGTAGCAAACAGCCAAATGTACCATACAAAAATTGCCTTTGAACATGTCGGAGAGAAAAAGACTGTGCAAAACTAAGATGTTTTCTGTGCATGTTCCATAATGTTGACAAACTCTCTTCCCCCTAAAAAGAAAAAAATAAAAGGCCAAACAAAACCACATGGTCCTGGCTAACATTTTGCTTTCCAAATTGCAGTTAGTACATTTTTATACGCAAAGCATTATTATCTAATCCCAAAGTTCTCCTTTAGATAAAACCCTATTTCGACACTTGATCTTTCCATGTACAGATCATTTGTGGGCATTTTAACATTTCTCATAGTCAAATGAAACAAAAGGTAGTTTGCAACACTGGGGATTTGCATGTTATTCAACCTTCCAGGTGTACTTCCTGATTATCTCACTTCTCATCCATATTAGAACTATTAACTGTGCTTATAGCTTTCAGGGGCACTGATCTTGGATGATTTTATTCATTTATTTGCTTATTAATTTTTATTACAATTTCAGAAACAAATTATGAGATGGTTTCTTTCCTCTAGAAAGTCCACAAAAATAAACTCAGAGCAGCTACTGGACACTCACTATACTGCAAAGACCTTTCATTTTTCTTTTACTAGTAAAATTCTCTATAAAAATACATTCTTATTTTCTGGATAATGTTTTTTTCATTTCAGTTTTTAACTTTTCTGGTTACTTAAAATGCATTAAAAACAAGAAGACACAGAAGTTAAGAAATTTACAGAATATAAAATAACTTTGGAGAAATGCTATTTTCCCATCCAGGTCAATGAACTCTGCTCTTACACAAAGTGGCAAAACCCAAACAAACACAAACACAATGATCAAATGACCCTCCCCTCACACTGTAACTCACATCTAAGAACCTGAAAAAGAAGTATAAAGCTATTATAAATATCTATGCTGATGGTGAGTGTGTTAGGTCAACTTAGCATTGCATTTATAAAGAGTTATGTGTCTTCACTTTAGCAGAGAAGAACCCAGAGCTATGGGATCCATTAGTCTGGACTACCCAGGGAAACCGAAGTGAAGAAATCTACTTGTGGTATACCAACTTCTTTTCCAAACATAAGTCTGCTCGGCACATAAGCCATCCAGCAAAGCCCACTGAGGACAAACAAAACCCCTACAAAATCATAACCTGATGTTTAATACCTTAGGGGTGGAACATATTTTCCACTTGAAGATTATTGCTTTTCCTGAATCTCCTGATGCCTGAATAGCATGAATAAGTGAGATACAATATCAGAAAAACATTGTGTAAGTATTGAATTTCCTTTGCAATTCTTACCTTGACACTGCATTTGATTTTGTAAAAAAGTTTTAGACTTGCTAGGTGTGAGTGATTTCAGTGCTTGTTTTCAAAAAGTATGGAAAGTTATAAGAGAAAGGAGTTTGTTACTGAAAATCAGTTCTGTATACACACACACACACACACACAAAAATTTCTATGTGTAAAAGACTCGAGCTAACATAAAGCAAACAGATCTTTAAATTTTGCATAATTCTCAGCAAAGAGAAAGACCTGGTAACATTTATTATGCAATTTTTATTTTTTTTCATAAATAAAATATATTTTTTCAGAATTTTTTTCATAGGTTCTTCACAGGAAATACAGATTCTATAAAGAACCTCTTTAGTTTACTTAGTAATTTTACACATAAGATGGTAACCCTTTAAAATACTTTCAGCCATCTCCTTTATTAGACTTTTGGCTTTGGTGAAGGGTACTAAAATTTTACAATTTTTTAATGATTTAACTTCATAGATATTATTGCTGAATTCTTACTTTGTGTATAACATACAGAGCCCTAAATAGATAGGAATAACAGACTACCTTTAAGATGTTTACTTGAAATTATGCTGGGAGAGAAAAAATGCTTTGTGATTTAACCTTCAAATACCTTTTGAAGAGCTGTCAAAACACCAGTATTTTTAAAGGGTTTATAGTCTATTATTAACCTCACAGAATTTCATTATTTAAATGTTTGGTGAGCACACCAAGTCATGATCCGTGTGTTATCTTGTAGATCGCTTGTTAACTTTCCCTTTTTCAAGGAAATTATTTAATGAATTTTTTTGCTGTCTTTAAAAAACAAACAAAATAAATCAGTAAAACCACTTCTATACATTGAATGTATAACATTCAAGGTGTTTAAATGCACCATGAGTCAATGTTGTACTAGATTAACAAAATCACAGGCTATCCTTCACTATTACTTTTCCTCTAGATAACTCAGTGTATACAATTGTCTTACTGGGGATGCTCTGGGGAGCTAAGTGCAATACAGGCAACTAAACTTTAAATCCTGATCACGTGGGCCATTCTATGACATTCATGGCCTTGCCAACACATTCGTACACATTTCATTGCAGTGTTCGGCTTTTACACATACTTTACTATCATAATATTAATCCTATTTCATCTGAGGTATTTAATGGGATAAAAGATAAAAGAAGCAGAAAAGTATTACAGCTAGATAAAAACACTAGTGCACTTTGCAGATGGGTTATAAAATATTCTCAGAGGATCTCAACTCAAAGCCACCATCTGTTTTTACTGAAGCTTAATATGAACATATTACATAGTCACTTCAGAAATAAACCACAAGACATCTTACAAGTTTTCAGTGTTCAAAACAAAGTCATACAGCGCAGTTCATCTGTATTTACAATTCACCAAGGAAACCCAGAGCAGTTAATATCTCTAAACTTCCAAGACTTACAGAAGGCAGCATTTTAAGGTAAATTCTTCAGATTATGTGGGAAACATATCCAGATTGCTCCAGCTATAAATATGTGAGCTATTATGATATACAATAAAGCCCAAGGTTTGATTGGGTTGTTTAAAATCCAGAAAAACTTGAACACACTAATTTTTAAAGATGTTGTTATTCTCTCCCTCCAATCAGCCTACCATAGCTCAGTTCTACTGCCTGTTGTGTTATATTGTTCATTAGACAACAGTCGCTAGCATTCAGTGGGGTTGCCTAGAGAAAGGGATTTTTTTTTTAAAATCTACAATATTCTTATACTATACTACTACTCTACAATACTCATAACACAGATGTTGAATAATGATTCTCAGATGTTTATTTTTCTCTTCTGGTTTATCTATGGATAATACCTCCTTTCTCCTATATATTTGTCCTTTCTAGAAAGTAACATAACTTACAGCTAGTCCCACTAGCTACAGTATGGCTGCACAAAAATTCTTACTCCGTATTAATAAAAAAGGTAACAAATGGCAAGACACTCTTAAATAGCAAAAGGCATATTTAAACCATATTAAATCTTCTTGAAAACAATACTTTCTAAACTGACTGTAAGTAAAAGTTAACATGTCACACTGGTACTGCAAGTATAAGATGTTAATTTCTTGAAAAACAGTAACAATACGAAGCTATTCAAGTCAGAAGAGGGGAAAAGCTAAATAAGAACCAGAAAGGGCTATGATATGCAAGCAGATCATAGAATCATAGAACTGGCTGGGTTGGAAGGCACTTTAAAGGTCATCTAGTTCCAGCTCCCCAGCCATGAGCAGGGACACCTTTCACTTGATCAGGTCACTCAGAGCCTCATCCAACCTGACCTTGAACATTTGTAGTGATGGAGCATCCACAGCACCTTTAGGTTTCCTGTTGCGATGCCTCACCATGTAGAAACAAGAACACAGCATGTTGAATATTGCCTGAGCATCTCATAACTGGAGATTAGTTCTTGATGTGTGTATTGTAGAAAGGCAGAGGGAAATCTCAGATATGAGATAAATGAGGGCTGCTGAACAAATGAATGGAGGGGATTAATTTTATCACATGAACCAGAAGAGTAGAAAACCAGGCTAAAAGGAAAACAAGTCTGAAAGCAAACTTGAAAGATCATGTAGTATTGTCTTTTGTCTGAAGTTATGTGCCTGTACCAGCTATCTATATTCCCTACAAATATTTATGAAACTTTTCCAAAATATCTCCTTTGATGGAGATTTCGTTATACAGACACAATCCACTCTTTTCTTTCCTACATTTAAAATTGGAAAGTGTGTTCATTGCTGATAATTGTATGTACATTCTGCTGTGTTGTGAGAACACTACTTCCTGTTCCATGCAATATATTCATTAAATATAATTTATTACCTTTCTCTCTGTAGTTCCCCTTAACTCACGAAAATATATTTGGCAGGACATTTCCATCGTCAAAATCATTAAGGAAAATATGAAGTAACCTAAGTGATTAACAATAGTAGGAAGATTATTCTTAAAAACATTAAGATTTTCAAAAATATTGAAAATGTCAAGAAAGCTGAATGTATATCCAGTGGAAAGAAAGGATTCATAAATAAAGAAAATGAAAGAAATTATCTGTGTCAAATGAGACCGGCAAGATATATTTTATCAGTCTGAGGCAGAATTGCAGCACTGAGGATGACATCAAGATTGGAGGAAAGCAAGTGACATGGAGAACAAGGCCATAAAAAAAAGATGATTGAAACAAGGGCTGCAGGAAAGAAAGGGAAGAAGAAATTACTATTCAATCAGTTCTGAACAAGTTAAATTTAAACTGATAGCATGAAACAAGATAAGATGACAGAGAGGAGCTAAGAGAGAGAGTCAGAAAGCAGAAAAATCTGTATGTCAGATATTACCATAGGAGTTAGTAGTCAGAGACTTTTAAGAAGAATTAATCACACTCAGAAATTTTCACATTCAAAACAAGTGAACATGCCAAAGGACGGAACCTTCCACATTCTTTCATTATCTGGTTATTATTTTTGAATGTATATTTTTTACCATACAAAGGAGAAGCCTGTAGTATAATTAGCTTTGTAACTTAGGACCTTTCCTTCTTACTAAATTCACTGAAACAGCAGGTAGCTCTCTTATGAAAGTAAACAAAGGACTATTCATGTAGCATCTACACTACATAAAATTAAAAATTTTATGGTTGTGGACTCCAAACATTTGAACTCTTTGCTTCAACATGAGTTTATGTCTAATTACAGGAACAAATGACGTCACTACAACAGTCTTCAGTACAGACCACTTACTGTTTGCTCTTAGACCCAGTTGCCAGGATAAAAAAGATTATTTTAAAAAAGGATATTTAACTTTTGCTGATAAAAATACATCAGTCTTTTGAACAGCCCTTCAAATGCGTAGTATAATGAGTCTTAATTATTGTTAAGCTCCTGCTGATTTTTTACAGGGCTTACCAACGCCTTTAAAACAAGGTAAATTTGCTCCTTATCTTGTGGACATTGAATATATAATTTCAAAGTGCATCTGGTTTATTCTCATGTTTTGACAAGTACTGTATACACTCCTGCTGCTTTGGATGACAACCTAACACCAACCGCTGGTGATTGCTTACTTTGTGCAGTCAGATCATGGTTAGGGAATGGAGCCTGAGAAAATATGGTAGGATTTTTTAATTACCAAAATACTGAAAATTAATTTTTAATTTCAGGAACACGACCTCTCAGTAAAGATATTTTACTTTCCTTATATCAGCTTACTGTTAGTATAATAAATGATACAATTAATAAGAAGTTTTTATCTGTCTATCTATCTATCTACACTTTGTGAACTAATATTTTTTTTAATAGAAGTTATATTTGGGCTACTATGACAGCTCTTCCCTATGCCCACTGTACTCCAGTTAAGTGCATGGAACTCCAGCAGTTCTGCAATCATGAGAGAGAGAAATGCTGGTAGTTAGGTGGCCAAGAAGCTGTAAAACAATACCTGCAACAGAGTCATGAATTATTTTCCTTGAAAACATAGAAATTTACTTAATAGAAATTGATCCATATTCTTAGGAAACTGACATCCCAATTAATTGTTTCGTTATCAAAATAAACTTTAAGTACAAGGCCTCAGTGGAAGAAAACAAATAAATCCTTCCCATGAACTTAGCAAATACCTATACATATCCCTCTGTATATCTCTCTGTATATCCATAAACATACATGTAAATTTATTTTATAATGTATATACCCACACATAGATGGATATCATCCATAAGAACAAATCAACATGAAAATTAAATAAAACAAAGTATGTTAACAGTATCATTGTTCTAATAATCAAACTCAGAAACACGCTTTTTCACCTTGGTTTTCCTTAGTTCATTTGAAGTAGTTTTCTCTATTATATCTTGCATTCAGAATAATACTTGGCTTATTTGTACTTTACAAGACAAATTTTTACAGGTAATGTGAGTGTGCTAGGAGACAGCTCCCAAAGTTTATTTCATCCTTGTCCATGTAGACAACAACTCCTATATTTTATGCTACTTCCTTGTCTCCCTGTCTTTGTACTACATGACTATGCAACAGGGACAAAGGGTGGAAAGCAGAGGAACATCAGGAACTTTTTTTGTACTGCAGGTGTGTAAGAGACTGAAATATTGTCTTAAACATTGTCAAAATCATAGACTTTTTGTCAAACTGCAAAGAAGCAACTGCCCATCTATGACCACCAAAGCACACCCCTCCCTTCCCCACCCTAGCTCCAATATACCTCCTGACTGGAACTGTGATGAGAACTTGAGATAAGAGTATTGTCTATTTATCTCAGGTCTAAGCAAAAGTAAACAAGGCTCAGAGAAGAAGAAAGTATTCACAAGGAAAGCCTCTAGCTGGGCTCAGGAGGTGGAGGAGGAAGGGTTTGGGGAGTGTGATGGCTAAATCTCTCTGCACCAAACACCCCTTCTCTGGGAAGACCACGTACACATGAAGGATTCATGTGAGAGGCAGCTGGAAAAGGGTCATAAATCATTAAAAAACCCAAAGTCCGACCCCCTCTGGCTCATTCCTGAGGCCTTCCACCACCAGAGGACTGCATGTGATCCAAGTAATGCAACAAATTCAGAGCCTGTCACAAGAGACTGCAAAGCTTCCCATGCAGGGAAGGTGCCTGAGCATCTTCTGAATGTGCATTAATCCTTTGGACTCTGTGTTTTGAGGAAGCCGCACCACTGAGAAGACAGAAGAACAGGACAAATAAGACTCCATAGGCTTCAATGAAATGTTTATATATTTTCTGTTTACTTTGTCACTCTCTTTCCTCTCCACCTTCCCTCCCTTTTTCCAATTTCTTTCTCACTCTGTCTCACATTTACTGTTAATCCATACTATTGACTTCAGCATCTGCTGTCATTTGCACCTTTATTCAGGCAGAGGTGTCTCTAATAATTTTAATAACCAGATCATAACAAGGTGCTACCCATTTTGTGCCCTATTTGTGATAAGAAAGATGGAGACACTAGAGAAATCTGTGACTATGTATTCCTTCCAGAAGTCAGCACTTCATCTTTTTATTGATTCATATTTTTCAGAATTCCTGGTTGTAAAAAAACATATATGTAGGTTGTTTTTTTTTTCTTAACCCTGCTCTGCTTATATAGTTGAGAAGGATGCTGTGTGTTAACTATTGCTTTTAATGACCGCAATTAGTATTGGCTTTTTTCCTGAACAGGCATATTTAATAGAGCATTTTGATCCATTCCTAAGGGAATGTCTGAGTTTTAACAGTAGAAAAGGAATAATTCCATTTTTAATTGCAGTGTTCTTTAAATGTTCTCCCAATATGGTATATTTACCTAATGTATGCTTTATATACCACAACCTTTCAGTTGGGTTGTGTATCTGAGAGCCACACTGAGGAATACAGAATTTGGGTTTACCCCATCAGAGTACAGTAATTCAGTATGTGTAAGAGCACAGATAACTGTTATATTCACAAGAATAACACTGGTCCCCTAGTATAAAGAATTGCTTACAGACTTTGCAAGTGTTCATTGCTGTCCAAGACAATCCATGTACAATGGATAGAATCACAGCCATTTTTTGTTCCACAAGTTAACAAACTCATCACTTATATAGTCTTCTATCTGTAGGGATGAACAGTTATGGATATTTTCATAACTAGGGAGAAACCACTTCCATGGAACAGTGTGTTTTTCATACTCCACTTTTAATGGCACTTTCCAATCCTTCATTCAGTAGGAAGGGGGAAAAACACCTAACAACACTAAAGTCCCATGAACCCCTTAATATGCAGTGATGTCTACATTAAAAGTTAAGTCACTGTAACTTAAGTGAAAGTCATTATACAGATAGTTATTCAAGCTGAAACTGTCCTTGGCAGCAATGTACAGGGCAATCTTTCCATGAGAATAAGCAATTCTCAAACAATTTCTCCAATCTGTTAGGCACAAACATATTTTTGTCAGCCTGAGATGTGCATTTTTCTCTTCCAATTACTTTTATTCCTTTCACAATTGTTTACAAATGTTTATCAAGGACAAATCTCAAGAAATCTCATTCTATGTCTGTATGAGTGCTCTTCTCTCTATCTCTCTCTTCTACATTTCTACAGCACGGTAAGTTGTTACCAGTATCTTTAATAACCTGAATTCATGTCAAGTTTCTTCGTGAGCCTCCAATGCCACACAAAAACAATTAACATTTATGTATTTTCAATACCAGCATTTTACTGTTCTAAATTTCAAAATTTGATAGGTCTCTGTCAGAATTAATCAGAAAACTTTCTTTCCCAAATGGATAAACTTGGTAACAGCAACTCTTAGGACAATCACTGTGTTTTTCCCTGCCATAAGCAAGGATAAAATGTGTTCAGCACTGTAATATGGTTTGCATTCCATTCACCCTCCACAAGAGCAGTTGTTAAATGCTGTATGGAGCATCTCTTAAGCACTCAGGCCAAACACTGAGATATACACATAAAGTTTCCACTTACCAGAGAGTGTGATTTTTTTCTGATTACATTTATCTTGGTCTGTTGTTGAGTTTTTTTGTTTGTTTTTGTTTTTAGTTTTTGTTTTTGTTTTTGTTTGTATGATGGGACCTGGTTCCTACCTATATTCCTACAGTGCACCTCAGTTCCTGTCTGAATTGAGAATCTGCATTTTCTGTAAACAGCGAACAACATGTATGGGACTGCTGTCCTTCTTATTGCTCACCCTAAAATAGGCAAGGCACAGGAATTAAGTTGAATGTGCAGTTAATCTAGATGTGTTTTATATGTAAGTATAGAGAAAAGACAATCAACTCTTTAAAAACCCCACCAAAATAAAGCATTGTGGATTAATGTAAGTGAACCTGACACAGGAAGAGAGATTTAATCAAAAACCATTCTAACAATTTGTTTCCCATTACTATAAAATAATTTTTAGCGCCAAATAACTGCAAAATGCATTCAAGAAATATCTATCAAATACTTTCTTGGAAAAAATATATGAGGCCAGTTGCAGTTCAGAAGTGAACTGTGTGTCAAATAGTTCTAAAATCCAAATATTAATAGTTTTCTGTCCCAAAGGCATTCTTTAAGGGTCTTTAAAGTGCTTGGGTTTTCACACCTAGGGTAATCCGAACAAAGGCAAAAAGAAACTTAAGGGAATACAGATGTATCAGTTTCTTGCCTCATAAAAAACAATATTAAAAGAATTTATTTGGATATACCAATGATTTTAGAGATACAGAAAGAGAAAAATTACATTGTTGATTGTTGCCTTAATTGATGGTGTCTCTAAAAGGATAGAGACAAACAAAACAATGAAGAGATAAAAAAATTAGAGATAAAAAAAATTAAAGAGCCTTGCTTCTAAGTCTTTTTGATCACCCAGAAACAAGGACAACTATTTTAAATAAAGTGTTACTTACTCAGAATTGGGGAACATAGTTAAAGGATATTTCAGTTGAAAAATCAACAGATTTAGAGGCCTTTCTTCAGATTACTTCTATAAGACCCGGGTCAACTCCTTATCCAACTTAAGCTTTAATGCGTGAATCATCTTCATGTGGTTAAAGAGCCAAATCAAAATTACTGTTTGCTGTCTTCAGCCTTTGCTCTCCTCACTGTGTAATCTGCAATATATTTCCACTTTGTGAACAGCTGTTTTGGAAAATAAAAATTGCTTTTTACACATGGCAAAATCCGTGACACTACACTGAGCAAAAAAGGTCTAAGTTTTGCCCTTTCATGCATCTGTCAGAATAGCAAATTTTAAGAAGTATTCATAGGATCATACATGTTTTATTTGCACATGCACAGACAGATGTGTGCACACTGTATGAGAACTAAAAATATAGCTAATAAAACAAAGTGCCTTGAACCTAAGTACTGGTATTTATAAAATACCATTGTGGTAGTTGCTTATGCAGTTTTCACTTCATCTCCTTGTGCAAACATGTTATATTTTGTATTTATTTGTGTCATCTGTCTTATTACATTTATTCAAAGTCAGCAGAAGGGAAGTAGACAATGCCTGGTTATTGAACAACAGCTCAGTGTGTTTGCTGTATTCTGTTTTTTTTGCCTGCCTTATCTGTACCTAATAATTTTAGTCATTAGAAACTGTGAAGATAGATCTGAATGCAAAATAAAAATCCAGGAAAAAAAACATAACATAAATATAAATTCCTAATTGTAGTACTCTTGGAAAGTTCAAATTCTATAGAAGAGAATTAAGTTATAGAGAGATTAATATAAATTTTTTCTACTTTGTGTGCCCAGTCTAAGATATTATTATTTTTCAGGAGTATTTAGCATTTTGCATTAGTAAATAGTGGTTATTTTAAAAAACACAAAACCAAAAAATAAACAAAAAATAATTTGAATTTCATGGACTCAGACTGAAACTCAGGTCTTTTTTGAACAATTCCTGCTCTGCAAATTTATCTAATTGCTTTACCATTCATGTAAGCTTCTTTCAGAAGTTCCTGTGGCAATGTACTCCACAGTTCCTACATTGCATGAGGAAAAACCACTCTTAGCCTGTTTTGGAATAGACTGTATCTTCCCCTACTTCATGAAAAATAGTACTCATATTTTTTAGAATGAGTGTTTATTTCCTAATTTGCTTTTTTTGATGGTACAGGTATTTTTATAAACCTTTACCATTTGCCTCTGTATTTTCTAGATTTAGGTGTTCCCATCTGTCAATTCCTTCTTATGCAATATATCTTTTCCATAGCCTTGGGTAGTTTTGTTATTTTTCCAAGATGCTTAGAGAGTCCTTCAAATGTTCCTTGAGATGTGAAGACCAAATATGAACACATATTTAACATACAGCCGTAGTAGTAGTATGTAAAATGGTATAATGGTATTTTCTTCAGTGTTCAGTATAATAATTCAATTTATAAGATGTTTATCTCTTCAGTCACTTTGATTTTTACTACTTTGAATATCTTTTTTTATCTTTAGAATGTTTTTTCTTGTCTTGAGGAGAGAGTTGAAGCAAACCTGTGGGACATTAAATATCTTTGTTCGATAAGCTACTGCCATCTCAAAGTGATCTCCTCAAAATGATGGTTCCTATTTCTGCCCATCTAATACCCAGTATTCAAGGAATTACAAAACTACTGAGTGAGGATAAATACATTGGGAATTGTGTTAATTCCCTGAAAATATCTGTGGTTGTGTTTGTCTTTAATACCATGAGTTTTTCCACTAACTCCAATGGATATGTGCAAATACTTGTAAGGATTGATATCTGGTTTCTTTGTATTCTGAAATAACAGTCATAAAGTACAATGTCTAATCCCATACCTTCTTTGTTTGTTTGTTTTACAGCAATATCTATCAAACACTATTACATGTAGCTTAAGAATAAGTTCAATGAGTAGTGGAAAAAGGGAAGAATAGGTCAGGGACATCTTACTGAAAAGCTTTGTTCCTATTTGTATCTCATGGCCAAGGGCCTAAGTTTTTAAGTATGACTGTACTGAAGTGCTCTGAAGTATACTTACTTGGGAAACAAACAAGAGGAGCTGGAAGCCATAGTGCAGCAGGAAAACTATGACATAGTTACTGTCACAGAAACGCGGTGGGATGACTCACATGACTGGAGTGCTGCTATGGGGGGCTACAAGCTCTTCAGAAAGAACAGGCAGGGAAGGAGAGGTGGAGGGGTGGCTTTATATGTTAGAGAGTCTCTTGACGCTGTTGAAGTTGAGGTCAGCAGTGACAAGGTTGAGTGCCTGTGGGCCAGAATCAGGGGCAAGGCAAACAAGGCTGACACCCTTGTGGGAGTCTGTTACAGACTGCCCAAGCAGGATGATGAAGCAGATGAATTGTTCTACAAGCAGCTGGCAGATGTCTCAAAATCTCCAGCCTTTGTTCTTGTGGGTGACTTTAACCTGCCAGATATCTGCTGGGAGCTTCATACTGCAGAGAAGAGGCAGTCAAGGAGGTTCCTGGAGTGTATAGAGGACAATTTCCTTCATCAACTGGTAAATGAGCCTACCAGAGGTAAGGCCCCGCTAGACCTACTGTTTACAAACAGAGAGGGGCTGGTAGATGATGTAGTGGTTGGAGGCTGCCTGGGGCATAGTGACCATGAAATAATAGAATTTTCAGTCCTCAGGGATGTAAGGAGAGCCATCATTAAAACCTCTACTTTGGACTTCCGGAGAGCAGATTTTGGCCTATTCAAAAAACTGATTCAGAGCATACCCTGGGAAACAACCCTTAAAGGCAAGGGGGTCCAGGAGGGATGGACATATTTTAAGAAGGAAATTTTGAGTGCCCAGCAACAGGCTGTCCCAGTGTGCTGAAAGGCCAGCCGGAGGGGAAGACGGCCAGCTTGGTTAAATAGGGAGATTCTGCAAGAAATCAGGGATAAAAAGAAAGTTTACAGACTATGGAAAAAAGGGCTGGCTACTTACAAAGAATTTACAGATAGAGCTAGGTCATGCAGGAAAAAAATTAGGGAAAGAAAAGTGAAATTTGAAGTAAATTTGGCTATTTCAGTTAGGGATAACAAAAAGTCCTTTTATAAAGACATTAATAACAAAAGGAGGGGCAAGGAAAACCTCCATCCTCTGTTGGACTTGGAGGGAAATATAGTTAAGGAAGATGAGGAGAAGGCTGAGGTACTTAACACCTACTTTGCCTCAGTTTTCACCAGTAAGACAGGTGGCCCTCAAGACAACTGGCCTCTGGAGCTGGTAGACACGGAGAGGGAGCTGAATAGCACTCCTGTATTCCAGGAGGATATAGTTACTGACTTACTGAGCCAGCTGGATCCTAACAAGTCTATGGGACCAGACGGGATCCATCCCAGGATGATGAAGGAGCTGGCAGAAGAGCTTGCCAAACTGCTCTCCATCATCTTCCAACAGTCCTGGCTCTCTGGGGAGGTCCCAGATGATTGGAGGTTGGCTAATGTCACCTCAATCCACAAAAAGGGCTGCAAGCAGGACCCTGGCAACTACAGGCCTGTCAGCCTGACCTCCGTGCCTGGCAGGGTTATGGAGCAGTTCATCCTGAGTGCAATCACACAGCACCTTCAGGATGGACAAGGGATTAGACCCAGCCAGCATGGGTTTAGGAGGGGCAGGTCCTGTCTGACCAACCTGATCTCTTTTTACGATCAGGTGACCCACCTGGTGGATGAGGGGAAGGCTGTGGATGTGGTCTATCTGGACTTCAGTAAGGCCTTTGACACTGTCTCCCATAATATACTCCTGGAAAAGCTGGTAGCCCATGGCCTGGACAAGTGTACCCTCTCCTGGATTAAGAGCTGGCTGGAGGGTCAGGCCCAGAGAGTGCTGGTGAACAGAGCTGCATCCAGCTGGCGGCCAGTAACCAGTGGTGTTCCCCAGGGGTCTGTATTTGGTCCAGTCCTGTTTAACATCTTTATTGATGATTTAGATGAGGGGATTGAGTCCATCATCAGCAAATTTGCTGATGAGACCAAGCTGGGAGGGAGGGCCGATCTGCTGGAAGGCAGGAGGGCTCTGCAGAGGGATCTGGATAGACTTGAGAGATGGGCTGATTCCAATGGGATGAAGTTCAATAAGGCCAGTGGGGTCCTGCACTTTGGCCACAACAACTCCATGCAGCGCTACAGGCTGGGCACAGAGTGGCTGGAGAGCAGCCAGGCAGAAAGGGACCTTGGAGTACTAATTGACAGGAAGCTCAACATGAGCCAACAGTGTGCCCAGGTGGCCAAGAAGGCCAATGGGATCCTGTCCTGTATCAAAAATAGCGTGGCCAGCAGGACCAGGGAAGTGATCCTTCCCCTGTACTCTGCATTGGTGAGGCCACACCTTGACTACTGTGTTCAGTTCTGGGCCCCTCAGTTCAGAAAGGATATTGAGGTGTTGGAGTGAGTCCAGAAAAGAGCAACAAGGCTGGTGAAGGGACTGGAGCACAAACCCTATGGGGAGAGGCTGAGGGAGCTGGGGTTGTTTAGCCTGGAGAAGAGGAGGCTCAGAGGTGACCTCATCACTGTCTAGAACTACCTGAAGAGAAGTTCTAGCCAGGTGGGGGCTGGTGTCTTCTCCCAGGCACTCAGCAATAGGACAAGGGGGCATGGGCTTAAGCTCTGCCAGGGGAAATTTAAGTTGGTTATCAGAAAAAAGTTCTTTACAGAGAGAGTAATCAGGCATTGGAATGGGCTGCCCAGAGAGGTGGTGGATTCACCATCCCTAGAGATTTTTAAAGGCAGATTGGACGTGGCGCTGAGTGACATGATCTAGTAAACGGACTAGAGTTGGACCAAGGGTTGGACTCAATGATCTTGGAGGTCGTTTCCAACCCAATCGGTTCTATGATTCTATGATTCTATGATTCTACTTATGATACACATAAACTTCACAATTTAACACAAAATGTATTTAAACTAGCCATGTTTTATTCTGGTTGTAAGATTTTTAAGCTAAAATTTGACAAGACTACTAAATTCTATATATGAATCAGAATTTCTCCTACCTGCCACTAAAAATGCTAGACCACTATTAGATTTGATGAGAGAAGATAGACATATTTATATAGTATGGAAGAAGAAAACCATTCAGAGGAACAATAATGCAAAAGAAGCATTTCTAGAGCAGACAGCCTTATGGTTAAAACAGTTAATGGAAATACAGAAGCATCTAACAGTATGTTAGGGGAATGCGATCTGTTTCTACTGTAGTTTAATTAGAATCTGTAGTGATTACACAACTAGTGTTTAACATACAGAGCTCCAGCAGAGCAGAAATGAGGAAATTAAAATCTGGGATTTACTTGGAGAAAAAACACCAACAAAAAACCCCAAAAGATAAAAAAAGAAATGCATTCCCCCCCCCCCCCGCCCCCAATACTAGAATACTTTTCAGCAGACTCTTTCGCTTCAGTTTTGCTCATAATTTTAAAGATTTATTCCTTGTATTTTCCAATGTTCATAATTTTCTTGAACTGAAGTTTATTTTTGATTTTCTTTTTCTTTTCTTTTTTTTTTTGTTTTAAATGGAGCAATGTAGCTGAAAATTTTCATGTACTCTGAATTTCACAAACTGAAAATTCTCTGTAAATCTCACGAACAAATTGAAGAGCCTGTAGATTTTTTTAACACAATCACAATGTGGCAGTGTTGAAGATGACAGATTTCTAGGGATTAATAAATCAATACAAAGAAAATTTCCAAATAATTTTAATTACCAGGGCCCTGTTGGTTTTTTTGGGGTTTTTTTTGTCAGATCAGTGGAAAATTAATACATACTCTTCCACCATCTTTGAATTTGAAACTCCTAGAGTAAAATTCTTCACCTTTTTTTTTTTAATTTCTTGAGAAATATAAGATGAATAAAATTAACCATATGTAGATTACCCTGATGAGATCAGAAGGAGGATTTCCATGAAAGTCCCAGTCAACCAAGGAGAAATGATGTTTCCAGTGTTTCTACTGGACAAGGACAGAAGTCTCTGGCTCCCCTGCTTACACATGATTCAGTATGGTCTATATGACGCATTTCTACTCTGAACTGCTACAGGTTACAGATAGTCTGCTAGGTCAAATTCTTCTTTGCAAGGAGAAAGAGAGTTATATTGTGACTAACTACTGTAAATGGCAGGCAATGGGAAAAGTTGTGTATTTTAAACTTGCAAAAGACAGATGATCACTGAAAGGCTGTGGAAAGATGACCACTATTCAAAGACAGAATAAAGGTTGTATGACCATCATATGACAGCTGAGACTCTGAACTGAGAAGGATTTCCCCAAGGACTACCAACAGATAGATATGAGATCTATTTGAGCTTTGAAAATTCAGCTGCTTGACATCAGCCTGAATGAATAGTTTAGTGTCTCAGGGAGACGTAGACATGAGATAGAAATGGATTTTCCTCTTGAAAATGGAAATGTAGATTCATCAGTGATGGAGATAAAAGTTTACTGCCAAAACCTTGTGGAAATAACTATTTTTTTCCCTATCCATATACAAAGATTCTTGTTTGTTTCTTTTTTCCCCATCTGCTACTATATCTACTATAAATCACCTTTGATACCCTCTATTATTCATAGCCTTTATTATCTCATGAATTGGATTAGATAAGATTCACTGATAGGGTCACATATTTTTAAAAACTAAAGAAAAATATTTAAGGTTGGCCTGAATTTTAGAGATTCAGACAGGTAATATATATATATATATATATAAACTAGGTGTCTAATCTCACCCTAGCCAAGAAAGGTTCATTCAGTACAGCTGATGAATTTTGGACATATTAATTCCATCCTGAGAAGATATTCAGTGAGCTGAATTGCTCTGTAGAGTGAATGTATTAACTAGGAGGGGGCTTCAGTTGCCTAAACATTAGACATTTACTGTGGTTTTAGGTGTCCTGCAGTATTTCACTTCACTGGGAAAGTGCTAATGCATGCATGATCCAAATGATGATCTGTAGTGTGTCAAACCCTGCTGCCAGTTATGTGCATTATTTCATACATCTAGAAGGGTCTAAAATGATAATTTATGTTTATAACTGGGGTGTGGGTGTTTGAATCTCAGTCTGAATCCTATTTCTAAGTCTTAATTCTGGACATGAGTTATGGCCTAGTGTCCTTTGAGTTGTCCTGTTATGTCCTATCCTATCTGCAGGAGTTGTTACAGAAGGTCTGAGTCTCTTGTGGTCCATTGTAATGTAGGAGAAAAACCTACCCAAAAGTACAGAGAGATGAGTCCTTTCCTTTTTCTATAATATACTAGATTTAAGCTGCAGAAGTTCAAAAAACTAAGAAGCAATACAATATTTTTCTTTTTGTTATGTAACTATTAGCAGTATACTTCTGTTAGACATTTAAATCAATAGCCCTTGGGAACTGTGGAGAGACACCCATACAGGGATATGTAAAAGGCTGCAGGTAGAGATGCTACACACCCAAGCAAGGTTGAGAGCCATGATCTGACACCTTGCCAGTCTGTTCCCTTAGATCTGTGGTGCTGCAATGCAAACTAGAGTGGAAGGGCTGAGGCTTTGGTTACTGTTGCCGTGTTTTTGCATGTTGCAGCACACAAATCTGAGAACACAAATTGTTGTCTAAATCTGCATAGTAAAAAAAATTTTAAATTATATGTCATGGAGTGGAATGATTCAGACCTGTGACAATCCCACACTTAAATTTCCTGCCACACACCTATATAAGATGTTTCAGATGTATAAGGCCCCTCTTCATCTAAAAGTTTTCCTTTTCTCACCTTTCCATCTGTCATGTGAAAGGAAGGAGGGAGACAGAAATGCAAAGATTTCTAGTCTTAACTGTATTAAGAAATTATTAGCAATAAGCACTCCCAGACAATCAGAGCCTTATGTTCCCAACACTGTCTATAGACTACGGACATCACACAGGTTGGAAGGGTTTCTGACCTCTGATATGAAGTCACACTTAAACCAGGGAAAACTCATCAGCTAAATAAGTGCTTCCTGAAAATTAGAGCCTTATGAACCCAGCACTGCCTGCCAAACTGCTGGACAGAACACAGGCTGGAAGGATTTCTAACCTCTGCTTTGAACCCACACTTAATAGGTAGTAAAGAACTTTTCCCACAACAGCTCCCAAAATAACATTTATTAATACAAGTATGTGACAATTATTGCAGGTTCCACTTTGCCGGTGATAATGTTTAGCTGCAAGATTGTATTTAATTGATAATAAAAGACCCCTGAAAGAAACCAACACAAAACACATTTTACAAACATACCAAACTCAAGTTTCAATACAGCAATGTATCCCATTTTCACAACAGACAGAACCTAGCAACAAAAAACTACTAACCAGAAGCACAGCCACATAAAACATTTATCTAGACACTCCTTCAATAATATAGGGCAATCAAATAGCTTGCACATCACTCTCTCTGTAACACAGAGAACAAGGAAAGAACAGAGTTGTTTCTTGTCAGCACACATGCTGAAAAAGCAACTGCACATTGCAAAAGAAAGCAATAACTAATATGAGGTAGTAAAGTGTAAAGAAAGTTACTGTTATTAGTATTAAGGTAGCAAAGCACAGTTAGTAAAGGAGGTGCTTATAAAGTAAGAATCAAAGTAGCTGTTAGCATAAGATGTAAGATAGAATGTATAAGAGAATAAGCTTTGTAAGAAAGTAAAGTTAAGAAAGTAAAGCATAGAAAAATAGAAAGAACATGGTCTCCTTACCGCTACATTGTTCCAGGAGGTAGGAGGAGGCAGAACAAAGTTGCCAGTAGGTACCTCAACATTCCTCCCTCTCTCCTGCAGTTAAAACTGCATGTCTTTTTATACCTTTTTTTTTCTTCAGGTGGTTGTGTGACTAAAGTCAATTTTTTGGGGGGGTGAAACAGATGCCTGAGGGTGGTGGCTCCTTGAGTGGTTACAGAAAATATCGCAAAGTGGGGACATGTCATTTTTTAACACTCCACTCCTTGTTAATCTTATCAGTTTGAAAACTTTTGTCCTCTGCTGGGAGCACCCCTCCAGGGGGCTGTGGCGTTTCCCTCAACCTATCCAGGCTTATCAGGGCTATCACCCCACACCATCACATTTCAAATTTAAGGCATTTGCTTGTAGAAGTCAAATGAGTACATATTGAATTCAAACCCTGGAGATGTGTACCTTTCATTTTAACAAAATCATTTTCCTTCAGGATTTTTAGGATCTGTAAATTAATTCAGAGAAAGTGAAGGGGAATTATTTTTACATTTCTACACTTCTGTCCAAGGTCCAAGTCAAGGCCTTACTCTAAAGTAATTTTTGCGCTTGTGAATGCAAACAACAAAAAAAGCTTAATTTTGAATACACACCTTTACTACATTTAAAGTAATTCTTGGTTGACATAGTCTTATCCAGTAGAGAATGTGGCATTTTGCATGAATTGCAACTACCTAGCTAAGGATCAGTTGAAATATCATGAATAATAATGAAATGATATTATAAATGTATTTGAAAAATTAAAAAATGTCATGCTTTAGTGAGGATTTTTAAGGTTTTTCTGGACTGTTGTGAGAAACTGGAAAATATTACTGCTGGATCAAACAATTATTTTGTGTATACAGGAGAGGTCAGATTGGATTCTGCCAAGCTGGAATTGTGCTGTCTGCTCCCTACCCTGCCTCCCTGAAAGCCACTGGTGCAGCTGTCACACACTGGCACACCGGGAGCACTGCCCCACACCACACCACCTGGAGCCTCTAACCCAGCCCTGACTGGCTGGCACACCAGGAATGCCACATTGGGGAGTGACCACAGGAGGTCAGAGCAGATAAAAATCATTGCTTGAGTCATAAATGTGTCCTGTCCCTATTGTCTTCGATCCATAGCAGTAAAGACCACCCAGGAACCAAGAGAGTAGCTAAATTTATTTATATATTTATCTCTTTCTTTGTATCTCTCTTCTACCAGTTTACTCTTGAACTGAGTAACTGAAAGTTGGATACATTAGAGTTTCCGAGTCAATATTTTGTGAAATGCATTATTTTGATTGAATGTTGCCTTTAAATTGTGCCAAGTTCTCTTATTTTCTAAACTTTGCCAGTAAAAGTTTTTTGTTTGACCTCCTGAAAACCATTGCATTTTTCTCTTACTCTCCATTGAGGTATAAAAAACCCCAAAGCTGTTTTGAAGGAATTTGGCGAGTGAGTCTGAGGCTTTAAACAGGTATATATCTGCACTTCAGGATTTATAATTTTCAGTGTTGAACACTTTTATTAAAGAAACTGACCTCCATTTTCGCCAAAGAGAAATTTAAACATTTATTTTTTTCATCCAGTAAGCCAAAAAATTCGTGGGAGTGAGAAGTGTTTCTTTTCTTGTTTCTGTCAATGATGTGAAATATGTGAAATGGAATTGAAGACAGAAAATTATTCCAAACTATTAGTTAATGTATATGGGAGGTATAAATATCACTCCTGTAATGTTTCAGTTACCGAAATACATCTTTCCCTTCTCAAACAAGACAGTGAAAAGTGGTGTGCTTGAAGGTTACTGTAGTTTCAAGAAAGCTATGTACTTTATGCATCTATATACACACTTCATGCATTCTCAAATAAAAGAAAGAATTAATTACAAGACAGTTAATTTTAATATTTCTTTTGTTAGCAACATTTTTTTTTCTACTTTGTATCTTGAGTACATCCAAAAATTTAATTTGAAGTTTCACAAACAGCTTGGGCACTGCCAGTGCTGCCTGCAAAATGAAAGAAATGTATTACATAGCATAATTAACTTAAAATAAATGAAACACAATTGGATTTGCTTTATTGGGTTTACATAAAGTAGTCAAATTTACCTAAATCTTTGTAATTACAATATGGCACATTTTGAAGTACAGAAATTAAATCTGCTTCACAGATGCCATTTATTTTATATTTTGCATATTTATCATTTAATCTGCTCTTTTGAAATACTTTATTTTAAACAAAGTTGATTACCTGCAGCTGAAGTCAATTAATGAAAAATAGCCCCACCAAACAAATTCAAAAAGAGAAATCCTTCTGTAAATTAACTATTTGATACTGAAATTAAATACAGTAATCAAATAGCCTGACTCAGACAGGTAGTAGGATGACTGGATTTGAAAAACTAAGTAGATGCACATAAAAACTGACACTGATTATCAACCTGCCAATTAAAATGTATTTGTTCATAGGGTACACTGCATTGATGGACATATCTGAGACAGAATTATCTTGGTCCAGCGATAGCAATTTGATATTTTAATTCCTTAGTTGTTGACTGTAACCTCATAATTGTACAAAGGGGATACTCATTAAATGTTGAGCAAACGAAAGATCCAAGATTCCTTATTACTTTATAGTTGGTGTCTTCTGAGTTTTAAAGCACACCATGTATCCCTCAACAGCTATGCTAAGCTGAACCTACGTAAAATTTAACCCTCATTCAACACCCAAGTTAAGCTTGATATCTCAAAATTTATTCACATAATCTGAAATGTTTTATGTTCTGGTCTATGTTCTACTTCTTTCTTTCATTTCCCCCCCTTCTTATTATGTATTTATTTTTGTGACTTAAATTAAAAGTCTAATTTTTAAGGTCTTCTGAAAGCACACAAAATCTAGACACTTCTGTCCTCTAATTCTTCTAGAATCCTATTCTGTATTAAGCTTTACTTGTCAATGCAAAAAAAAACCAGAGTAAAATTCTATGTTTTCAATATAAAGATTTAAGAGCATGGGTTGTTGGAGAGGCTATAGTGGGAAATTGTAGCATTTTTGAGAGTTAAATGTTTCCTGAATTTGCAACACCACCTGAAAACAAATGGGAATTTAATTAAGCACACTAAACTCTGCAACAACATGCAGTTTGCACAGCCTTTCTAAGGTGAAAAGGTTCACCTGAGTGAATCATGTAATGATTTGCTTGTGGTTTTGGCTATTACTTATGCTTGGATTACATTCTTCTGATTGCCTACATTTGAGATCTAACCTTTACTATATTGGTTTTAAGCATTTAGTATTTATTCACCTGGAATACTGAGAAAATTGATTTATTATAAATGAACACCTGTTCTTCTGTTACTGTTAAAGTATGTTTGATTAGCATTGGATCAGCCACTATTTTACCAGCAGTTGCTTAATTATCTCACTGAAAGTCCAAATACAGTATCTCAAAACAATTATTACTAATCAGCAACTCCACACAAAAGTTAGTAGGAGATTTGGCTTGAACAACTTGAATGACTTGAATCTTATGAAATATATTTATTGTTAGCTGTTGGCATCCAAGCAAAGCTTTTTGGAATATAAGAGTAGAATAGATAATTTGCTGTGAGAAATTATCTGTTTTACTGAAATGTCTAATATGAAGGCAAAAATACAGCTGCTGAAGATGATATTTGAGGATAGGTGTTAAGTTTTGGATCTGTATTCCACATGGTGAGAAATTTGTACTGACATTGAGCTCAAAATCTAAAATCTGACCTTCCCAAGCCAAAATTTTATGTCAAATTAGTTTAATGTTTAATCTTGCTTAGAAATGCACAACTATTACATTTTATTCTTGTTGCCAACAGCACCAAGACTTGAAAATATATCTTGTGGAAAGAGAATACTACTGTGTAGTTGAAAGAAAGAAAAACTAGATCTTGCCAGAAAATCAAAATTGGCATAGCTTGTCTAAGGTTGTATGACAGATCAGTTTGAAAATAGACTGCTGTGGTATTTGAAAAACATTCTTGAATCTTATTCAAGGAGACTTGTGTATCAGCAAGACTTCTGATAGCCTTATCCTGACCTTATTCTCCCCCTCTTTCTCATCTAAAGTAAAATCCCAGATTTAAATGTCCCATTGAGCTAGAATCACATTAGTCATTGCCAGGCATGAGGAATAGATAGAGGAAGACAGTATCCTCTCTTGTATCAAGAAGGGAACATTGCAAGATCTTTGTAGTCACAGAATATCAGTGCTATTACTGTAATGTGATTGTCACAGAACTTGGTGCAGTGCCATGGAGACACTATCACAAGGTAAATATGGAGATTGGAGACCAAAAGTCTGCTTTCACCTCTTCTCTATTGTCAGACAGGCTTGCTTGTATAGGAAAGATATCTCCCAAAAGGTGTTTATGGATATTGCTGAAGGCCATATTGAAAATACAACATTAACACTACCTTTCTTTTGATGATGCTTGGTTATAACGAAACAAGGCCAGTTACATTAAGTAAAAACAAACAAAAACTACCTAATAAAATTGCCTTGCATAGTGTCTATGTTTAACCATATTACACAGTGCATCTACCTTATTAAAGAAACCTAAAAACCCCAACTGTTTAAGGTTTGGAATTAGTTGTATGTTGAACTAAATATTTTAACATTCATTAGAACAAAGAAATTTGTCTTTCCATTTTTCCCAAAGAGGAGTGTGCTCTTATTTACCTTATTTATTTTCCTGTAATTAGTGCCATATAATATGAAAAGTACTTTATCTGGTATTGGGGGGAAAAAAAAAAGCAAAACCAACCCCCACAGGGCTATATATAAACGTGAATTAAACAGAATACTAAGGGCCCTTTTTGTTGTTCTGATTACCGTCAGCTCACTTGATTCATATTCCTGCATCATCATACGCAAATAACTGTGTCATCCTGTCCCTTCAAAAACTTAAATATCCCAATTGATTGGAAACTTGAAATGTCTTGCAAATAATAATCATAAATTATTTATATTTAAAAATCTTTATGAGACTGTTTAAGAGAATAAATACAGAGGTCAGGAACAGAACCTAGAAATTTTAAATGTCTCAAAAAAAAGTGTTAGAAGCTTAACTGTGTTTTAAATCCTAATCATTGCTACTTGCCCTTGTGTTAAGGGGTACAGGCCCATATCTGTTTTTACTCCATTTTAGTTATGAATTCAAAAAGGTTGCAAATTGCATGTCATAGTTCTGCTGCTCTAGAAATTATTCTCAAATTCCTTGGGTGTTTTTTTTTGTTGTTGTTGGGGTTTTTTTGTTTTGTTTTTTTTAAAGAATTTGACTATTAAAGATGTGTGATGGCCTATTATAACAGGGAATGAAGACTGAACAGGAATTTCGTACAACTGGGACATTTATTATAACCAATTTTTAAATTCTATCTGGAATTATTTTCACAGAAGAGTGTTCACTATATCTTAAAATGTTCAGCACTGATAATACAGACAGACTTAATGATTTGTGTCCCTTTAGATTTGCAGAGTTAGAATAACATGAATTTCAAATAATCTTCAACAAAGGAATATGCTGTTAAACGATCTAACTGTCATCAGAATGAAAAAAGAAGTAAACATATGGACATGCTGATACTGATTTCCCACAGCCTGATCCTTTATGGATGAACTAGTTTTATTCCAGTCTGATTACCCTGTCATTCACTAGAGCCTATCTTGTCTGCTGCTGTCACGCTTGGTCTTTGACATTAACAATAAGATTAGTGCCGGCTCTGACTGTCACAACACCAGTCAGAGCCTGGAAAGATACCAGAGAGCTTGCTTTGGTACAATTAAAGTTAAAACTAGAACTTTAAATCTGTGCCTCTAGGCTATGACATAATACTGAATTCCATTTGCAAAGGGGAGCATCAGTGGTGTTTTGAAAGCACCCAGCTTAAATCTTTGAGATATGTGATTGATCTTATTACATGATTATCTACTATGATTTACATGGCAAAAATTGCGTATTTTCTTTCAACCTAATTGCTGTCCTTCAAGTTACCAGTGTGTAGTTCTCGTTTTATTCATGATTCATATAAATAAAAATTATGGAGAGTACTTTTGGAATTGCAAATTTTCCTTTACTGTGATAAGATTGTCAGTAGATGCCTTCAATTTCTTCCAAAACTTACACAGATATCTACTTTAGGAATACCAAGCAAAGAATATACAAATGCAGTAAAGGCAGAGGGCAGAAATGAGTGCTTCCTTAGATGTCTTGAGAAAACGATGTGGTGTTGAAAATTAAATTGCTAAGACAATTGGCTCTCAAGCAAAGACTAAAAATGGAAAAGAAACTGTTCTAATAATCTGTAGTGAATATTGTAGTTTGACAATTTAATTATAGTTCCTATTTCAGATATTGCAAAATCTGATTTTCAAAATACTATGCATTGGCATTTGGCATATGGAGAATTTAATCTTTATCCAATGACAAGGAATCAAATTAGATGTTGCTTTCTAATGGTTCTAATTTTTTTCTTTTTGCTATTTAGATTGGAAACAACTAAATAAATAACTTGCATTTTTGGATACAGTTATATTAAGCTATATTTGCAATTCTAGACATTTTATACAAAATTCTTTTGTCTTCTCGTAGAATCTCCAGTTCTACAGAACTATGAAAAACAGACACTACAATAAAAATGTTTAATATTAACAAACTAATGATCACGTAAAGACCAAAAATCAGTAAATGCCCATGTTATAAATGCACAACTTCAATATCTTCAGGGCAGCTCACTATCCTGGACTTCAGGAGCAGAGATTTTGCCCTCCTCATGGATAAAAGACCTGGGGGGAAAGGGGACCCAAGAATGCTGTTTGTTATCCAAAGATAACCTCCTCCAAGCTCGGGAGTGATGTATCCGAATGAAGTGTAAGTCAAGAGAAATGCCACGAAGTCTGCATGGAGAAACAAGGTGCTACTGGACAATCTCAAACACAAAAGGGAAGCCAACAGAGGATGGAAGCAAGGAGAGGTAAACTTGGAGGAATACAAAGAAATTTCAGGAATCAGGTTAGGAAAGCCAAGGCCCTAATTAAAATAAATCTTGCCAGGATTATCAAGTGCCACAGGAAAGCTTCTGTATGTCATCATCATGGCTAGGCTTCAAGAGCAAAGATTTGGGAAGGGCTCTCCCCAAGTGGATGTATTGTTCAAGCCTGTGCAGTGGATTATTTAGGTGAGGCACAGTGTGCGCAGAACTGGCCCCACCCTTTAAATCCTAAGGTTCATCTGCCATGGCCAAGTAAGCTTGGACAGTGACAGTGAAGTCCTGAGGACTAGAACCTACAGCCTCCAGTATTCCCAGGAGGTCTCCCAACCAAGCACTAACCAGGGCTCACTCTGCTTAGCTTCCGAGATCTGACAGGATTGGGCGTCAGGGTGGCATTTGACTGCCTCTTCTGGATGTACACTGGGGTTAAAAGGAAGCCTTGGGAAAATGCGGGCCATCTATAGAAATAAACAGGAAACCTGGCTACTTGGGACATGAAGAAGACTGAGGTAGTCAACTATTTTTCCTCAGTCTTCTCCAGCAAGTGCTCGCAGAAGGCAAAGGCAGGGCCTGGGAGAAGGAAGAACCACCCCCTGTAAAAGAAGGTCAGATTTGAGACTGTATAAGGAATCTGAAGGTGCACAAGTTTATAGGATCTGTTGAGATGCATCTGTGGGTCTTGAGTGAACTGGATGATGAACTGGCCACACAACTATCCATCATACTTGTAAAAGTCATGGCAGTGTAGCGAAGCTTCCACTGAACGGAAAAGGGGAAAGATAGCCCACATTTTTAAAAGTTGACAAAAGGAAAGTCTACAGGCCAGTCAGTCTCATCTCTGTCCCAGCAAGATCACAGAGCAGAGTCTCCTGTAAACTGCTAAGGAACATGGAAAACAAGGAAGTGGTTGGTGACAACCAATATGGCTTCATTAAGCACAAATAATGCCTAAGAAATTTGCTGTCCTTCTGTGATGGGGTAACGGATAGAGAAAGATCAATGGATATCAACTGCCTTGACATGTGCAAAGTATTTGCCACTGCTCCTATGACATCCTTAGCTCTAAACTGGAGAGACATGGATTTGATAGACATAACACTCAGTAGATAAGAACTGGCTGCGTGGTAACATTCAAAGAGTTACAATCAGTGACTCAGTATCCAAGTGGAGTCAAGTGATGAGTGGTATTCTTTGGGAGTCAGTATTGGGACCTGAGTTGTTTAACATATTTGTTGCTGATGAGAGCACTTATGGATTGAGTGCATGCTCAGCAAGTTTGCTGATGACACCCAGCCATGAGGTGCAGTCAGTGTGCTGGAGGGAAAGGATGCTATCCAGAGGAACCTTGACAGCCTTGAGATGTGGATGTGGGTTAACCTCATAAAGATCAATAAGGCCAAGTACAAGGTCCTGCACAGGGGTCGGAACAATCCCAAGCACAAATACAGGCTGAGTGGAGAATGGATTGAGAGCAGCTCTGTGGAGAAGGGCTTGGGGATGTTGGTGGATGAGAAGCTTGACATCACTCAGCATTGGTTATTTGCAGATGAGAAAGCCATCCATATCATGTCCTGTACAAGGAAGCATGGCCAGCAGCTAAAAGTAGATGATTCTCCTGCTCTAATCCACTCCTTGAGACCCCACCTAGAGTACTGTGCCCAGCTCTGGGGTCCTCAGCATAACAAAGATATAGATGTGATGAAGCAAGTCCAGAGGAGGGCCACAAAGATGATCAGAGGGCTGGAGTAGCTCTCCTATGAAGACAGGCTGAGAGAGCTGGGGTTGTTCAGCTTAGAAAAAAAAAAAAGGCTCAGGGGACACCTATCAGCAGTCTTCCAGAAGAGGGCCTTGTTTTTCAAAGTGAAGTTTCTAATGATACCTGTAATGCCTCCTTTTAAGTCTCTATGGTTAATTATAATTATTTCTAAATTTTATCTGATATCCTACATTCTAAAGAGATGTAGCTGATTCATCAAGGTGGCCCCTCATAGCACAGAAAACTGACCTTCCTGAAACACTTCACTTTGCCAACTTTCCTTTCATTTTGGTTTATAAATGTCCAAAACTTATCGATTTCCACACTTTATGTCTGTGTCTACAAATAACAGTTTTCAAAGCTGAAAATTTGCAATTTCCAAAACATAAAGAAACTTCTTTTACTCCTCAGAAAAATATATCTTGTACAGGAGGCTAGAAATATAGCATAAATCTTCTAATTTAAAGTATTGAGGGACTAAGGTTAGCTTGAATAAAGAAAATAAAATTTTAATTCCATCTTTTAAAGTACTAAAAAGTTCAGGAAAATTTAAAACATCTTTATGCTTTAAATAAATCATCACCACTGTCATTTCTGAATACAAATATAATTATTTTTTCTTATTTATCCTCATTTGCAGATTTTTCCTCCCCTCTCAAACAAAGGATTTTTACTTACTGAGAGATTCTACCTGTTTATTTGCATCTAAGTTTGCTGTTTCTAGAATAAAAATCAATACAGATAATAAATTTTCTCTTTCATAATAGAAAACAAGAGCATACATAAGAGAAATTACACAAACTGAGATGTCTTCCCAGTGATTTCAAGTAAAAGTTTAGAGATTTCCAGAGAAATTCTTTTTCAACAAGTTAAAATGCTTTTCTCATTAATAAGAAAAATGTTACCATTTGGCTACAAAATGAACCCTTGAGATTGGCTCAGTGTGATGTGCTAAGAAATTGGAATAATTATATTTCACTGAGAGTTTTTCCTGAAAGATACAAGCTTTCAAATCCCACAAGTGGTACCTCATTTACAACATGATATCCTCTAATTATAGTATAAGTTGTCTTAAGAAACTTAACCTTCTTGAGACATAAAAATTAGGTTTCAACAGAAAAAAAAAGGAATCTAGTCTTTCAGAGGGGAAAAAAAAGAATCAATATTGAAGGTTTGTCAAAACAAACAAAAGAAATGAAACCAGTGTTCTGCAAGAAATGAGATTGATGGAGGACTTTTAAGTCAAGAAATTTAGCTCCATTTGGCTTGTTTCCTGGTTACCTAACAGCTCCTCCTCTTATCCGCATGATAAACACGTGTCACCCGCATCATGTAATCATGCTTAGTTGTGATGATTCATTGTAGATAATTAGCTACTGTAACTCAGATGACTGAATCTGAATGAATCACTCTACTGTGACAGAGTGTATTAGATTCAATATATAAATTCCTAAAGGAGACCAGGATCCAAGTTCTCTATCTCTGGCCTTAAGTATCTGAAAAATTCATAAAGGTAGATCATTTGTAAAATATCTGAAAATTTAAACGTTTCCCAGAGAGCTTTGGGAATGATAGTTCTGTACTTTTCCTTAGTAGATGTTCACATAACAAATTGCAATTATGATTCTTTTATCTCTTTCTCTTAATCCTTGAGAACTTGCTATTTCTGTCCATACAATGAAGCAACTAGAACTGCTAAGTCTCCTCATTCCCTACCTAAGCCATTTCTGTTTGGAAGGCCCAGAGCAACTTGCTATAAGTGAATATATTAACATTTTGAGCAGAAGGTTGCATTAGATGACACCCAGAGAACCCTCCCAGACTAAATTTTTTGTTAATTTTAAGATCCAATGAGTATTAAAGGAATTGTTCTTTACACATGTTGTGATTAATAGAACTTTTCTGGAGTGATGTATGGGTAACATGAGAAAGAAACCATCCTTCTTTACTTCACATATCCAAGGAATGTGAGCTAAAACACAATGGCCATCCTTGTCTCAGTCTGTAGTTGGTAAAGAGTGACAGGACATTACAAAGGATCTACTTACTGAATAAAGACACCGCATTTGATGATGAGGTTCTTATATAAAATTTTCTGTTTGACAGTGAAATTTGAGTGAACTGAAAATTGCTACTGTGTTAGTAGTCTTCAAAATTGGGCTATTGCAGAAAGGAATATCTTGAGAAAGTAGTTTCCATTGAGATCTCTACCATAATTGCACTGAGGGGAAAAAAAGCCCCGACAACGAAGGCCCCAGGTGCAATGGAAAATCGTAGAGGAGGACTGAATTCGTAGTGGTTTTACATGAGGAAATTTGGTCTTTGTGCACACTAAGGTCCTAAACATACAGTCTGTACACAGGGGATTAGAGATGGAAATTGAGTTTTCCTCCTTACTTTCTTAACCAGTAATGTACCCTTTCACCATTTCTCCAAGTTCTTTCTGTAGAGCATGCTTACTGTTTATTTCAAAGTAGCTCGTGGATAATAGAGCTATAAGAATGATCAGCAGAATATTTGCCAAGAATCTCCAGTTTCTTTTTCTTACAGAATTATATATTTAGCAGATGAAAGAAATTCAGCACATGTTTGTATATATACATATGATGATTTTTAAAGGACATAATAATTTTTAATCTGCTTCATGCAGTATGGGTTGAAAGTCAGCAATTCTGGAATACTTTGAATTAAGTGCTATGGCTCATACGTTCAACCTGAGAATGTCTTCAAAAGCCAGATTCTATTTTGTTCTCAAGACTTACTTGCTGTTAATGTGAATCATAATGTACCTAGTTGCTTGGTGAAGAAGAAATGGAAATTTTTGAAACATAGATTGAGAAAAAATTACTGAATAAATGCAATAGATTAGTTTTACAGAAGGTCACAAAGCTTTTGTCAGTGTAGCACCTACAATTCGTATGTAACAGTTGCCTAAATTAAGCACATCCTTAGACTAATAAGGCACATGCAGAAATGGATGGGACAATGTAAAGGAAAATTCTCAGCAAACAAAGAGGTAAGGAAAAAGGTTAAATTATCACACATTTAGAATAAATAGCTTCTGAATGGTCTCTTGAATTTAACATTCCATTTTATAGTGCTAGAAAATTTTGTGCATCACTAGAATTATTAAATATATCTACAACACAGGAAATGCATACAAATCAGAAATCATCCACTCAGGCAGAATTTATATACTTTGAGCATTACTTTAATAATTTTGACCATTTCTAGTCTATATTTTCTGTTCTTAGATATGCAATATATGTGGCAATCTACACTTCTAATGTACCATTAATAATAGCATACTTAGGTAACAAAGTACCACAATCATGCAAGGTTAAATGCCTAATCAAAATTTTCTCCTTTACTTTCAAGTCCTGTATATTGTATTTTGAAATATTAAAACTTACGTGAGTTTACTTAAATAAACAGGATTGAATATGATGAATGGTTGAATAAGAAATCAAAGAGAGAAACAAGATTTTATACAAGATATTTGGATTTTGTTTTCCTAAATAATTAACAAATAACATTACCTCTGGGTAAAGAAAAATGATCATAAGAGTCAACTATTCAAAAATAGATTTTGGGATGTGGCTGATGAAACAAGTGCATCTGAAGAACAATGGTAGTTCCTATTTGAACAGGCACAATTAGTATTGTGTTCATGGATGTAAAAGATTGAATGATATTTCCATACTTAATTGAATTTTAACGATATTAAAATAGGAAAAGATTGGATTAGTCCATGATCTCAATTTTCCCGCACTTAGACTAGATCTCCCACAAAAGCTAAAATATATTGGCAAAAAAACCTCTATGGAAAAAGAAGTGCAACATTCCCAGGGTGAGATGGAGGGTATTTTAAACAGAAGAGGGTATAATTTCCTATTTTTTAATTAATGCTGGTAAAAAATTGTGAAAAGGGAAAAAATAATGAAAATCCAATCTTACATTTAAAATTATAATACAAGTATTGTTTGCATCATGACACTACTTACTAAAGGCCAGTAATGTACTTAATGGGTTTTAGTTCTGTAAATGCAGGCAATAAGAAATAAGTCTTGGTCTAAAAGACCATGCTATCTAAGTCAAGAAGTTAAGCATGTACACAGATGGTAGAATGCCCATAAAAAGCAATTAGTATCTTCATTGCTCATGGAATGATAATCTCCGAATACTGCCATTTGACTGTCTCTCAACATCCATTGCAACAACAGAGATTTTGAAGTATAGTTGGAAAGAACTTTGTCCATCTTTGTATATTGTTTTTTGACCATGAAAGACATGTTTTGCCTTGACAAAATGAACATTTTGTGTTTGAGTTGAATACTAAGAATTTACTTTACTATACGTATGTCCCAAATAGTTGTGATGATATTCAAGATGTCTTGGGTTAAGCTGGCAAAATGCCAACTGTCCAGGACAGAGTGAAAAGGGTTCCTCGGCCCCCCAACCAGCTAAGGGGAAAAGAAGAGGGAGAGGAAATAAAACCCTCAAAACCAGGTTTATGCTGAAACTAACTACATGTATTTATACAGAAAAGAGAAAATTAAGGGAGAACTACAATATAACACACACTTACACAAGTTATGTATAGTATAACAAGATATAACTTCCCACTCCCCAGTTAATACAAAATGTATTACTCTAAATCTATAAGTACTCTAAAAGACACCCTGCAAGAAAGAGAAAGTATAACAACAAAATATTTCTACTTCCCTGAACTCAAACAAAATGCAAGCAGCAGCAGCTGGAGCAGGGCCTAGCATAGTAGAGGAGCTGCCAGATGTCCTCCTCTTAGTGCAGCCATGATGGCACTGAACTAACACTTCCCACTGCTGTACACATATCTTACGTTTGCATCATCTGGTATGAAATACTTCCTGGTTACCCAGTCAGGTGATAGCTGTCTTTCAATCCACATAGATTCTCTGAGCCTGCCAATTTGAGGCCTAGCTAAAACCACTACAACTTCCACCCCTTATTTCATACCAAATGGTGTCAAACTTATAAGATTACATCTATTTATTCCCATGCTTAAACAGTTTTTGTTCTTTCCAGGGCCATCTTTCACCCCTCCATATTGTAGGTAATAGTCCATTCAGATGGGGTAGGTACT
Organism: Pithys albifrons albifrons; assembly: GCF_047495875.1. NCBI lineage: Eukaryota > Metazoa > Chordata > Aves > Passeriformes > Thamnophilidae > Pithys > Pithys albifrons. Next base: position 47,924,525 of record NC_092458.1, read on the forward strand.
TCAGGCAGGAAAAAACAGTTCATCATTAGACACTAACACCAGTTCAGCTCAGGTCTTCTTTGTCTGATGGTTCATGTCCTACAACACAGAACTCAAAATGCAAGTTACCTTTTTTTCTCAAGGTTAAATGTCCTTGAGGCACACATTGGGATCATCCCATCCCCTTCTCAGGGGTCACTATGCCCACATTAGGGTCACCATTCCCACACTGGGGTTACTATCCCCACACTGGAGTCTCCATCCCCTTCTCAGGGGTCTCTATCCCCTTTTTAGGGGTCTCTATTCTCAAACTGGGGTCACTATCCCCTTCTCAGGGATTTCTCAGTAGCGGATAACCTGGGAAATAATGTCCATGGTTAAATCCACCCCTCGGTCTCATCCACCAACAGGTGGGCTGAGGCATCGGGGGCCCATTGAGCCAGGAACAACTCTCCCTTATGCTAGTCCCGGTGTGATGTTCCTTATTAGCTCGGCCTTTGGGCACATGAACATCCACATGATGAATCTCTACAGATTCTACTCAAGCAGCAGTGTCCTGCCATACACCAACAGCCCACATGGGCCTCTCTATGCTTCAATTAATCTTCTTTTGTCGGTCCAGCCACCCTCAGAGGGGCACTGGCTGTCATCTACAAGTGAGTGTAGAGGTACAGTCTTGGCTACTCTTCTGGTTCAGCAATGTCCAGTAGACCTGGTCATTCTCCTCCTCCTCCTGGCTGGAGGTAGGGTGGCTTAATTGCTGTTCTTGGCTCTGTTCTGGGGTCTCTGCTTCAACACGTGGACAGCCCTTTGACCAGCTTTCTTACATTTTGATTTCCATACCTGGACTTCAGCACAGAAGTAGATGCACTGTCCCACCTCCTCATGCCTTTTCTGTGGTCACACAGGAAGGACGACAGTTCACCATGTGACTCACACTTGGGGTTTGCTCTCTGTTGAGGTGAGGCAGGAGAGAAAGACAGCTTGTTTTGGCTGTACAGCTTCTCCTTGCAGTGGCTACATTCACAGCAGGTACGAGTTGAGCTGTCTGAACTCACAAAAACAGTCAGTACAAGGAATAAAACAAGCATACAGTAGCAAGAGAACATTGTTTATATTAGATGTACCAAAGCAATGCAAATATCAAGGAATGTTTCTATAACAATGCTCCTGGGAACCCTGCCAACCTTCTCGGACACTTGCTAGTGTCCTTCGTTTCCTGGCCAATGCACCATTTATCTGTCTTGGGTTGCGCTGGCAAAACACCAAGTGTCCAGGACAGAGTGAAAAGGGTTCCTCCTCCTCCTCCCAACCAGCTAAGAGGAAAAGAAGAGGGAGAGGAAAAAAAAACCCTTCTAGATCAGGTTTATGCTGAAACTAACTACATGTATTTATACAGAAAAGAGAAAATTAAGAGGAAACTACAATATAACACACACTTACACAAGTTATACACATATAACAAGAAATAACTTCCCACTCCCCAGTTAATACAAAGCCCATTACTCTAAATCTATAAGCACTCTAAAAGACACCCTGCAAGAAAGAGAAAGTATAACAACAAAATATTTCTACTTCTCTGAATACACACAAAATACAATGTAGCGGCAGCAGGAGCAGGGCCTAACAGAAGAGAACAACTGCAGCACATCTTCTCTGCACTCCAGCCATAGTGGAACTGACCAAGCCACTCCCACACACTGGATTTTACACATTTTGAGATGATATAGTATGGTATGGAATACAATATTATTGGCTAGAAGAAGTCAGCTGTTAGCTAGCTCAGCCCAGCTCAAATCAGCTGACAATCCCAGGCCTAGCTGAACTTTAAAACCTAAATTTAGGCCCATCTGGCCAAACCCATAAATAGATATCTAAAAAATTTGCAGACTCTCAAAGACTTTGTAGGGACCTATCTTTCTTTGGAATCTACATATACTTGATTTTCCATTAAAGTAACTCTGTGAAGCTGCATAACTATTGTTTATCAATGTTCTGGTTTTGCCTTAACTATCTACTCATAAAAGTAATGAAAATGATACACAGAGGTTTGACCTCCTGATTTTTCTAAATGCTTACGAAAGTGCTTAGTATTAAATCTTAGAACAATTAAATTGCATATGCACATTTGCCTATGCTTTCATCCTTTCAAGGCCTGATGTGTAGCAAGAGGAGAGTAAGACTTACATAACAGTAGTCAGGAAGACTTCATGTAATCTGTTTATATGGAAAGATTCTCTAATCCTGGCTATTCTTTATTTTGCCTCAAATGTTTACATGTCCAAGGCCTTTCCAATAGACTAGAATTACAATGGTATAATCGCACTTTACAAGGGATCAAGCTCTGCTAGGTACTAAGTAAGTACATGTGTTTTTCTACCCTCTGTTTTGCATGAGTCCTTAAAGAATTCTGGTAGGCATAATTCCACCTTCAAAAGTTGTTAGTAGTTTCTCCTTAATGTATTAGATTTGTCAAGGTGGTTTATGACTCCTCCATTAATGAATTCTTTGTTTTGTTTTCTGTGAGAACATTTTTTCCTAACACCAGGACAAAGCATGCCAGGCAGTAATTTCTTGGATCATCTTTAGCACCTCTTTAAAAAGAAATACAACATTGTCAGCACTCTTGCTCTCTGGTTTAATAGCTATTTAATGATGAAAGGTCTAATCCTGACTCCTTTGTCACTAGTTGAACACTCATTAAATTTAGTGGGAGCAGAATACAATTTTAATTGCATAGTTTTCCTACCTGCACCGCTCATTTGTTCTTTGATTTCACTGGGATTCTTGGAGAAATGCCATAGGTAATTGGAGACATATTTTAACTTAATTTCTCACATTAGAACATTTTCTTTGCTTACCTACTTGCACTTAGTTGCAGATAAAGTCTCATACTTTCAACAGCACATGAATTAAATTTTGTGGGCTCAACACTACAAGCTTTAGTTATAAAGTAGTTGATACTTATTTTTTGACAGGGATCCCAAATAAGCAATATTTGCCCCAAATCATGATTTAGATGAAATGTCAGTTCAAAAAATTCAGTTCTTAAGGAATATTAGTAGATTTCAAACCTTGTAAATTTCTCCTCATGTAAAAATATATTTTAAAAGCTAAAATTAATCTTCTAATCACATTACATATCTCACTGAGTCAAGTATGACTCACTAGGTACTGGTTACACTGATACTGCTGAGAATACATAAACTCCAGACAATAATATGTGCTTTCAAAATCAAACAGAAAAGACTATTTTGTGTTCCTCCTGCACAGTACTTGATCAAAATATCCTCTGGGCTTTATGTCATGCCTTTTTTATCCTTATGTTGCAATTGCCATTTTCTACTTGTGGGTGCTTTTTGATTTTTTGTTTTATTTTTCAGCTTTATAAATAATATGAAGGCTGTGCTGCAGACCACATTATTACTACATCATTTCCACAAGAAATTGTGAATATGTTACTTTTGTGGGATAGGAAAAATAAGGAAGATCAGACAGTTGCTTGTTAGAAATGTACTGTCACCGGAATAGAATCCAGGCTTTGTTTTGAAGTCAATGAGATGATGTATCACAAAACAAAAATTCAAATTGAACAAGAATTCATGCAATGGACTCAACTAAAAAAAATGTGCCTGGTAGTGACATGAAAACATGCTTCTTGACAGTGCAGATATAGCCATTGTTAAGGGGTTGGATAATGTTTGCACTGGCAGATTTTAAAGTTTGGTTTCGTTGAAAGTATGCTAGATACAGTTCTGTGAAAGTAAAAGTAAAACATTTTTATTTTCCTCAGAGAATTGAAAGTATGCTAGATACAGTTCTGTGAAAGTAAAAGTAAAACATTTTTATTTTCCTCAGAGAATCTGTCAAGTAATACATATCACATTCCAGGAAGTGTTCAAGGCCAGGCTAGATGGGGCTTTGAGTCACCTGGTCTCATGGAAGGTATCACTGCCATGGCAGGGAGTTGGAAACAAGTGATCTTAAAGGTCCCTTCAAACCCAAACTATTCTGAGATTCTATTATTAGAATGGATCAGTTGTGGAAAACAAAGCTAGATAGCAACAGCCGGTGTTATGTCACTGGCAGGGAATAGACATGACATTTTGCTTAGCATTGGATCATGAGGTCATGCTGGAAGCCCTGTAAACACACCCATCCTAGAGCTTTCTAGACCTTGGTCAGCTGCACTCACAAGGAATTATCTAGTTAAACATCAATTTCACATTCATCTACTCATAAATTATGGAGAAAATCACATAAAAATAAGTAACAACAACAGCATTAGCCATCAAGTAGAATTGTTTGCATCTGACCAAACTGAGTATCAATATTTTACAAAACCCAATGAAAATTTTTAGGTACTAGAGAAGCTGTCTCCTGCAATAATGAGGGAGAAGTAAAACAAAACAAAATCAAGAGTTCCTAAAACCAAAATCTATCAAGATTACAAATAAATATATATATATATATATATATATATATATATATATATATATGTTCCAAATTCTTCCCCTCAGACCTCCCTCCTCTTCCCGAGACTGTTGACTGTTCTTACTGGACGTTTAATGATTGCTGACTCACTCTCACCCAATCCCCATTAAGTTTCTACCTAGTTTCGAGTACCTTCCCTAACAGACCCTTTATAGGTCGGCTCTTTAATAAATGGCTTCTTTGTTCACATTCTCGCTGAGTGTGAGTGTGTGCTTGGGACCCATCCCCTCTCAGCTGGCGACCATTAATACACCTTACTGTAAAAACAAATTATCTAATAAGCAGAGGACACTATACTGTCACTGCAGAGCCATTCATCTGAGCAGCTGTGAATATATGTGCAAGTTTTTTAAACAAACCTGCACTTAGTATTAAGGAAAAATATTAAGGAAGTTAAGGATTAGCCTTGTATATTTTCAAAGAGAGATGAGGGAGTGATATGGAAAGTGTGAAGGCATGAAAACAAAGGTTAAAGTTGTGTAGTTGCTGCAATATCAGCAATTGTCAACAGCTTAATAGCGCCTGTAAGTGAAAAGGTAGGAAATTTGAGCAGAACAAAGCATGATAATGTTGTAAATAGCTATTTCTGATAAAATTAAAATAAATATCTCTATTCATAAACTGTACGCTCTCTGTTACTTTCCAAGTAAATATTAAAAATTTACTGTGAACTGTCAGTAGTTTGACATATTTTTGTGATTTAATAACTTTTCCAGAGTGTCAGAGTGAGAATGAGAAGTGAATAAAAAGCTCAAATGAACTCAGTCAGATGTTTCTGCTGTTTTCAGGAGTATGGGGCAAATTTTTATCCACTTACAAACAATAAAATAAAAGTGACTTCTTTAGGCCTTCTCTGCTAGACATCTTTAATTTCAACTTAATCTATTTTGCATACATTATTTTTATCTTCTATACACAGCAGCCAAGCAACAGCACTGTGGAAGTCAATCTAAAAGACTTTTATTACATTACAGCTTAATTTCTTATTTACTATGCTTGCTAAATTATATTTTTGAACAAAACTGGCAGCTGCTCTCTCAATTGACCAGAATGTTGTATTTTTTAATGATTGAAACTGGAAACAGCTGGAAGCTATTGTTTTAAACATAACCTTGACTTTGTTTGCATGATAAGTAAATGGCTATGCTGACTGGTAACTGAACAAGACTGAAGATTGTAGATAATAAAAAGATACTGACATGAATGCCCTGAAGACATATAGTCAAGGAAGCCAAGCTAGAGTACTTTTCTCCTAAGAAACTGCTTCAGGAAAAAGGAGATCCAGAATATTTATTTTAGTGAATTACTTTCTACTGACAGTCAAGATGTCATCAAATAGTCAAACTGAATCCAGTTTGTGTGAGCCAGAAATTAAAAATCTTCGCTGCAGGGGAATACGTCAACAGAGTACTCCAGTATGTAGGCACAATTCAGGGATATATATTTTTTTCCTTGTAATCTGCTATTATTATGGTATAACTTAATTATTATATTCTGGAATACTGAAGACACAGAGTGATGAAGATCTCAGTATAGCCTATGAAATGTAAAGTTAAGAATACTGAGTGTTTTTCACTTCAGTCTCTCTTTTAATTTCTTTGAGTGACTAGCAAACAGTAGGTAGGTTCAAGGATGCATCTTGAATCTTTGTAACCATTGCATTCAACAACCAAGAAAAAAGATCTGTCTTGCTGCCCCTATGTTTAACCATAAATAAAATAAAATTAATAGTCCTCTGTGAGTTTGCCTTTAACCTGCTGGAACTTGTACCATGCTGATGGTTCCTTTATTGACGCAACTGGTAAAACTGCAGTGTCTTCTAAAACTATTGCACCCTCTCCATTAGAGACAGATATATAAGGGTGTGCACTTGCTGAAAACTACTGCAGTTATAATAGGTGTTTAAATTATTATTATTTTTGTGTTTTTATTAAAAAGTACTTTTCGTTGCGTATTTTTATTAATCAAATTACTTGATTCTAGTATTTATTGATTCTAATATTTCTAAAATTCTCCACAGTTTCATAGGAAAGTTTTCTCATAATTCTCACAGAATTATGGCTTAGGGCTGGGCTGTGAGTGAAAAAACTTTCTTCAGTTTGCATAAATTTGTATTTTAAAAACTTTAATAATTCAAATGACGGAGATTTCTGATGATAATAGAAACTCTTAAGCATCTAACTTGCTAAATAGATAAAATTAGAATCCAAAGTAAGCAGTCTACTTTCATGTAGATACAAACGAGTGACCATTCTCCCTTCATACACAACATTTAAGGAAAGAAATACAGTGCAAATTCATATTTCTTTCTTAATGTTCTTTGCAAATAAATTAACTCACATCCTTCATGGATTTGTTTTGATAAAACTCATATGAATCTTAGAAATTACTGAAAATAAAGACAAGATTTAGGACAAGTACATATTTTCTGAATTACTGAATTCTTTTATGATCATTTAATCTTTAAATTCTTGTTTTTTAGTTGATGAATTCAGATGCAATTCTATCCTAGAACCAGACATTGGTACTTAGATGCCTTCTTCCAATTTACAGTGTTTCAAATAATCCCCAACTTTTTAAATTATCTTTTTGTATTGCATAACATCAAAGAAACACATAGATACCCGAGATTTCTTTACAGAAAAGTAGTCAGATGCCAAATAAGATCCTATTGAAATTTTCTCCTACAAACAAACTATGAAAAAACATAATAAAAATTATCAAGGAAGCACATCTCATTGGTGTAGAATGCTTTAACTGTAAGGAAATAACCACACATTTAATCTCCCTTTACTCATATTTTTGTTCCTTCTTTCAGGATATGTTTGAAAGCTTTCTTATTTCAAGTGAACTATATCTACCAAGGTATTGCCACCTTCTCCCTTTCCTAAGAAGCTATATTTGCATAGTAGTATTCTGAATAATGATCAGGAGTTTTAATTTAGCAGCTCAAATTTGATAACAGTCTCTACAAAGCCTGGAGGCAACACTTGTGGTATCTGGTCTGGAATGGAGATTGTTAGTTGTATGGAATTTAGCCTGTCAAGATCTTTGGGTTTTGCAACCTTCTAAAATGGATGTTCCTTCTACATTAACTTTTTTCATGAACATCACATTTAGCATGTACTGCTCCATTACCATTGGTTTTTCCTTTCTTTGGAACATTTGTAGTACTGAGTCTGTAGTATCACATAATTCATTCAGGCTCGTAATATTAAAAGAGAAATCATATAAACATTTAGGTTGACTTGACTGGCAGAAAAAAACCAACAATATTCTGCAACAGAAGTCTATTTTGGATGCAATATGGGATACATAGAATTTCTGAAAAGGAAAAAAATATATTGTATATGAAGACAGTGGCTGTATATGAAAATCTGATCCACATGCATATGTGGGGATATCAATGCAGGACAGCTATGAAAGTTATGTTTAGTATATGAAGCTGAAAAACTTTTAGATTTCTTTAAAGACTAGATTTCCTGTGACAACTCCGACATTTTCCTATGCAGCACAACATGTGAGAGGTAAAATTAAGGCAGGCGTTAATATCTCAAGAATGATTTTGTGGTTAATTCATTTGAATTTAAATATAAATGATCTTTATCTCAGGCTACAGATAATTGATTTGATGGTTGAATGACAGTACCACTAAGGACCATTAGTCTGCAATTCTTGGAGATGGAAGTATCAAAAATAAGACATATGTTCATGTAACTCAGGATGACCACAATAATTCAGAAGTGATCCCAGTACCTGGTCCAGTAAAAGAGAATTAAATGAAAAAACTTTCTTTATTTAGTTCCTGTGAAAATATGTGTCTACAAGAACTTTATCAGATCTGATTTAGTCACAGTTTCACTAGCTCATTATATTTGCTTAACTACTGACTTTTGATTTACATAAATGTTCACTACAGTTTTAATTGCATATTCCTTCATGTAATATTTTACTGCTACAATTTATGGCTATAATTGAAAAGGACTTAATTTTTAATCAGGGACATTTTATGTAGAAAATTATGTATCATTTTAATGTGACAAAAATTTGCTGTGTTGGATGGAATTCCTGAGATATGAATGCAGAGATTGCATCTATAAAGTATTAGATTGGCAACCAATATGGTTACAGGAAAATGTACACACAGATTGTCCTCTTAGGTTGGTAAAAAAAATGTTTACTGAAAAGATTTTGCCCCCAGATAAAAACAGAAAGTTGGGTCATTGCTCTAACAGGTGAGCAATTTTAGAACTACCTAAGCCATTTTTTATAACTCAACATAGCTGATCTAAATGATGCCTTATAGGGAAATTCCTGAACTCACATAGGACAATGGAATCACAATGATGTTCTCCATTAAAAATAACTGCACTAGAATAATCTAAAACTAGAATTATTTGGAAGTTGACACTGGATATATATATATATATATATATATAAACAATTTTTTTTCCCCCAGAAGTGGTTCCCAGAGATTCATCTGTCAGTGCATTCTTACTCTGTTTTGCACAGTCCTGGTTGCACTAGATGAAAATATACTTGAGTTTTTGACAATACTCTAAATTACCTTTATCTGCATAGAATCTTATATCCAGTATTTTGCATATAGTATCTAGAATACACTTCTACAAATGAATCTTAGGGTTTTTATCAATAAGCTTAACATTTTAACCTTACACCTTGATGCCGAAAGGTTTTTTTTAACTTTTCAATTTTCATATTTTGTAGATTTTAGAGACACAGTAGATGCAATGCTGTAGATTTTAGTGAATTAATATTTAGCAGCTTGTAGCACAAAGTCCTTCTATCTCTACCCCTGCTCCAGAACAGGCAGCTAAGATCTGCCAGCTGTTTAGTCTCTTCCTCAAGGTACCTGATTAAAGCATATCAGAAGAGAACATAAACATGGAGCAGTGTGACCCAAAGCCCTGGAGAGCGTCCAAGAGACCTTTGTGTACTGAAGAAGAGGAGGTGGATGAAGACAGAGGGTCCCAACGACCCCAGCCCCAATTCAACGGGGGTGGGAACTGGGAGGGGACAGAGGTGGAACTGGACATGTGGACAGTAGTGATTGGATAAGTTATATTATAAAAGCTATAGAACTTAGAGCTTGCTGGCGCGCGCGCGTCGATGTATTCCTGGATGAGCGGGGTTGCTCATTAAAGTGCCTGCCCATTATCTTATCTCCTACAAAACTTGGCTCGGAGTCTTTTTTACAGACTTCTACGGCAACAGTTTGGCTGCACGAAAGGTGGAAGCAGGACCTGATTCACTTCAAATTCCTGGTCCGGACCACGGAGGTGAGATAACGGGCAGTTACTTTGGGTTTCTGTGGCATTTGGCTACGGAAAGGGGGGATTTTTGCCCCTGGTAGGAATACGGAAGGGCCGGGAGGGAGAACTGGCCTTAGGCCTAGCCAGTTTCCTGGCCTGGGAGGGCGAGGGTTTCGCCTGGGAGGGACGGGGTTGTCCCTTGAGCCTCGGGAAGGGCAGACCACGCAGCATTTGCAGGAGGGTAGCAGGCTGGGAGGCCGGCTGCAAGGGGGACGCCTCTTGTGAACTCCGGAGTCAAAGCTGTTTGGTTTAGCCTGAGGCACTGGTGGTGGTGTTGCTGAAGAATCACTATGGGCTGTGTCCAAAGTTCAGAGGACGAGATACCAAAAGATTCCCCTTTAGGCTTGGTTTTAGATCACTGGAGTCCTCTTACTGGTTCTGAAACATCTTTGAAGAAACAGGAACTGTGTAGGCTCTGTCTTAATATGTGGCCACTTCATTGTAAGCGTGGGGGAAAGGTTTGGCCCGAAACTGGGTCTTTTGTGCTAGAGGATGTGTTACAGCTAATTTCGATCTTGCATACAGAGGAGAGATGGAATGAAGTGAAGTATGCTGAGTTGTTTTTGGCCTTTTTGTCCCATCCAGAATGGATGAGAGGGTATGAGAAGGGTATTTCTAAGGCTGGCTCCCCTGCTGGGGACTCGAGAGAGCCTGTGTTTGTTCTGGGAAAGGCAAAGGGGAAACGGCATGGAAAAACCAAGAAGGAGGATATTAGCCAGGTTTATATTCCTAAAGAAGAGGATTGGGACCTCTTAATTGCTCCAAACTTGAGGGCTGGAGCAGCCGGAGGGGCTGCTGGATCTGGTCCCGGAGCGGGGGCAGCGGTGGCTGCTGGATCCGGTCCCGGAGCGGGGGCAGGGGCTGCTGGAGTAGCAGTTCCCAGCCCAGGGCTGCCGGCGGGACCTGGTGGAGCAGCAGCGGGGGTGGCTGCTAGAGACGGGGAGTTGCTTGTCCCCTTACCGAGGCTGGAGCTGGCAGCACAGAGCGTGCAGGCTGGTGGAAGCGGGGCTGACGCTCTGCAAGCGATTGATGGGGCTGCGGCTTTGCAGCCAGGCACGGCAGGGAAAGCCGGGGCGTTCGATCAGCGAGGCGCGGTTACCATAGCAACAGGGGCCATAGGAGCGGCTGGAGCCGGGGCAGGGGCTCAGGTTGGAACGGATCTCACGGCTGGAACAGATCAGCCCGTGGGAAGGGGAGATCATGGACCTGGAGGGGCTGTGCTCGACCCCCCAGGGACGGCAAAGCCGGCAGGACCAGCTGATCTTATAGATTTCAGTGCGAGCGATGGTGTGGTGGCAGGAGCCGCAGGAGGGGTTGAGGTGGTACCCAAAATGGAGAGACCTTCTCCATACAACCTGGGAGCTTTCGATCCTGCCTTCGAAGGCAGGGCCAGGCATGCCTCCTTCCCCTTAACACCTCCCGTTCCTTACCCGTATGGATTATATCTGTACCCAGGGGGGTACAGTGGAGGTGGGGTTGTCCCCACTGCTCCGCCTTGGCATACAGAGCCGCGGGGCAGAGGCGGGGGGGCAGCGGGGGAATTTCCTGCTTCGAGCTCACAGCAACAGGGAGCAAGGGAACAGAGGAGGGGAAGCCTCCCCCCACTTTTGTTGCCCAGGAATAAGGAATCAGACGTGGAGCCTTCAGGTGATGAATCGGATAGCTCAGAGGAGGAGGAAGCTCCTGTGGTAAAGCCAAAAGTGAAAGCTTCTGCGGCGCCCACTAGGAAAGTAGGGAAGAGATTGCTGACTGCCTTATCAGATCCTGATCCCATAGCTAGGAGAACAAGAAAAGGGAAGGAAAAGCTTGTGCTAGAAGCTCCTTTAAGGCAGGCTATGGGAAACCAAGGTCCTATGTATATAAAGACTCCTTTTTCACTGGTAGAGCTGCAGCAGTGGAAGGCTTCAGTGGGGTCATATAGAGACAATCCCGATAAAGTTGCTAACTATGTAGAAAGGGCAATAAAGACTCAAGATCCTGATTGGTTTGACCTGGAAGTGCTGATGGACACCCTATTGGACAGCACAGAGAAAGAAATGGTTAAGAGAGCAGCAAAAGCTGGAATTCAGCTGCTGAGGGCAGCTGGGCAGATTTCGGGGGAAGTTCTGCAGATATTTCCCCCAATGGATCCAAAATGGGATCCTAATGTGCCAGCACAGAGGGAAGCACTGACACGATACCAGGAGTATGTGGTTTATGGGTTCAGACATGCTATCCCAAAAGCAGTGAATTGGGCTAAGATGTATGAGGTAAAACAGGACAAAAATGAATCTCCTACTGATTTCCTGAATAAGCTGAAAGATGTCATAAGAAAATACACAGACATAGATACAGAATCAGACACAGGGAAAAAGCATTTGGTTAATTTGTTCATAGGCCAGTCTGCAGATGACATAAGGAGGAAACTGCAGAAGGCAGGGGACAAAAAGGATATTAGTGAGTTGCTGGATATAGCTTGGGTAGTATACCGGAATAGAGAACAAAAGGGCAAAACAAAGGTGTTGGAACTGGAAGAAGATGATGGTCATGGACACTGTAACTGCCAGGAGCGTCGTAAACACAATACCCAGAATAAGGGGTGTAAGCATCATTACCAATATGATAGGTGTTCCTACTGTAAAAAGAAGGGGCACTGGAGAAAGGATTGCCCAGACCTGAGAAAGGATGAAAACCCTCCTCTTCCCCCTCCAGTCCCCCAGCTGACTGTGAGTCAGAATGCATGAAGCAGACCGGAGGTTACTACCCCAGCAGAACCTCTGGTTATAGCTAAGCTGGGGGAAGAAGAAGTTGAATTCTTGGTTGATACAGGTGCAGCTTATTCTGTGTTAAACACCTTGGAAGGGAAACTGAGTCATGATTCTATAACTGTAGTTGGTGCTACCGGGGTAAGTGAAACCAGGCCTTTCTTTAAGCCTCTGAAGTTTAAATTAGGCAAGCACTGGGTAACTCATCAATTTCTTTATATGCCAAACTCTCCCAAGCCTTTACTAGGCAGAGATTTGTTAGAGAAGTTGGAGGCTGAGATTAAATTCTGCAAAGGGGGGAAAATAAAAGTCATAATTCCTGATACTAAATATATCGAAGCAGCTACCTTTTTCATACAGGAAAGCCACGAGGAAATCCCAGCAGAGGTAGAGGATGCTGTCATCCCCTTAGTGTGGGCCAGTGATTACCCTGGAAGATCCAGGCAAGCAGAACCAGTAAGCATCACTCTCAAGCCAGGAGCAACACCGGTAAGACAAAAACAATACCCTTTGAGCCTAGAGAGCTTGAAAGGATTAGCACCCCTAATTGAAAAGTTTCTCAAATTCAAGCTATTGGTAGAATGTGAATCCAAATATAATACCCCTATCCTGCCTGTGAAAAAGGCCGATGGCAAGAGCTATCGTTTAGTGCAGGATCTAAGGGCAATTAACAGAATAACAGAGGACATACACCCTGTAGTGGCTAATCCATATACCCTGCTCACCACATTAACTGATGATTTAGGGTGGTTTACTGTGCTTGATCTCAAGGATGCCTTCTTCTGTATTCCTGTGCATAAAGACAGCCAAGAGCTCTTTGCTTTTGAATGGCAGAACCCTGAAACAGGAAGAAAGACCCAACTCACCTGGACAGTTCTACCCCAAGGCTATAAGAACAGCCCAACGCTATTCGGGAACCAACTAGCTAAGGAGCTGGAGGAATGGAGAAGGCAGGAGCCAGAGGGAATCCTCCTACAGTATGTCGATGATCTGATGCTCGGCACGAGAAGCCGGGATGAATGCATCAGACTCACTGTAAGTCTTTTAAATTTTTTGGGTTTAAATGGATATAAAGTCTCAAAAGGGAAAGCACAAATTGCAAAGGAACTAGTCATCTACCTGGGGCTGGAAATATACAAGGGACATCGACGGCTCAGTGCAGACAGGAAAGAAGCCATCTGCCGTCTCCCAGAGCCCCACACCGTCAGAGAGATGCAGGCTTTCCTGGGCATGGCAGGATGGTGCAGACTTTGGGTGGCTAATTATGGACTATTAGTCAAACCCTTATATGGAGCACTGAAAGCAGCCCAGGGAGGAGTCGTGGAATGGACTGACGAAACTAGAGCTGCATTTAAACAGCTGAAACAATCCTTGATGTCAGCTCCAGCACTGGGACTGCCAGACTTAACCAAACCTTTTGAACTGTTCACACACGAACAACAAGGTGTTGCCCTGGGGGTACTGTCACAGACCCTAGGATGCCAGCGCAGGGCTGTGGCTTACTTCTCCAAACAGCTAGACAATGTCAGCCAGGGGTGGCCGGGATGTTTGCGAGCTGTGGCTGCGACTGTTATCCTAATCCAAGAAGCTCGGAAACTCACCCTGGGGCAGTGCATTGTCGTGTATGTACCCCATGCAGTTCAGGCAGTGCTTGAGCGAAAGGGGGGTCACTGGTTGTCCCCTAGCAGAATGCTCAAGTACCAAGCTGTGTTGTTGGAACAGGATGATGTTACCCTGAAAACAACATCCAATGTAAATCCTGCCATGTTTCTGTCCTCGACACTAACTGACAGTGTGCCCGAGCATGATTGCTTACAGACACTAGAGGAGATCTACGCCAGCAGACCAGACCTGAAGGACACACCCCTTGAGGATCCAGACTGGGAGCTGTACACAGATGGGAGCAGCTTCATGCAGGATGGTAAGCGTTTGACAGGATATGCCGTCACAACGAAAGATGAGGTGATTGAAGCAAAAGCCTTACCAGCAGATGTATCATCCCAGAAAGCAGAACTAATTGCATTAACGAGAGCCCTGGAACTAAGCGAAGGAAAGAAGGTAAATATCTGGACAGATTCTAAATATGCTTTCAGCGTGGTTCATGCCCATGGAGCAATCTGGAAGGAGAGAGGCCTGTTAACTGCTCAGGGCAGTGGAATCAAACACGCAGACCAAATTAATGCACTTCTGCAAAGCATTTGGAAACCAGAAAAGGTGTCTATCATTCATTGCAGAGCTCACCAGAAGGGGAAAACAGCCCCTGAATTGGGAAATCATTTTGCTGATCAGGCAGCAAAAAGGGCTGCAGAAAAAGGCATCCTGCCAGTAATACCACAAAAAGAAATTGACTTGACAGGATTCACCCCAAAATACCATGAAAAAGACCAGCAGTTAATTAAGTCCCTTAACGCAGAAATTAAAGAAAGTGGATGGGCAGTTACACCCACAGGACAGGTCGTAGTTACAGCCCCAATCCTTAGAGAAATAGCTCTGCAGGAACATGAAGCTACACACTGGGGAAGTGAAAACCTTCTAAAGCACCTAAAAAAGGTAATCATAGGGACAGGCATGACCGAGGTCGTGCAATCCACTGTTAGCAAATGTGAAATTTGCAGGCAAAATAATCCTGACACAACCAAGAGAGTGGTGCTAGGGGTAACAAAGGCTGGAGACTTTCCTGGAGATTACTGGCAAATAGATTTTGCTGAGTTACCACCCAGAGAAGGGTATAAGTACATACTGGTACTAGTTGACACATTCAGTGGATGGCCTGAGGCATACCCCTGTCGCACCAACACAGCAAGGGAAGTGGTAAAAGCTCTACTTAACCACATAATTCCAAGATTTGGAGTTCCTCTGGGAATGTCATCAGACAGAGGGACACATTTCATTGCAACCATAGTTAAGGAGGTGTGTCGTACCCTCGGAATTGTTTGGGACTTGCATACCCCCTACAGGCCTCAGGCGAGTGGCAAAGTTGAACGCATGAATGGTACCCTCAAAATGCAAATCAGTAAAATTTGTCAAGAAACATCCATGTCATGGGTTCAAGCTCTGCCTCTGGCTCTCCTGAGAATTCGTATTCAACCAAGGCGGAGGGATAACTTAAGCCCTTATGAAATACTGTATGGGAGACCATACCAAGCTCCGCACCTCCCGGGGGACATTCACATAAAAGGGAAAGTTGATTTACAAAAGTATTTAATGGCTTTAAGCTCTACTTTACAGAAACTCCAGAGATTTGTTGAGCTATCCAGACCGATCGGACTAGACACACCTGCTCATCAGTTCCAGCCCGGAGACTGGGTCTACGTCAAATGGTGGGACAACGATCCGCTGCGAGCTAAGTGGAAAGGACCCTTCCAAGTCCTGCTGACTTCTTTTACTGCAGTTAAAGTTGCCGGGAAAGGACCCTGGTTCCATTACTCCAGAGTGAAGAAAGCATCAATTCCTGGGACAATTGACAAAGCAGAACCGGACACTGATGATGATGATGCAGCTTAGACTGCTTCTTCTGTTCATGTGGTCTGTACAGTCGGTAACTATGATGCGAGTGTGGAATCAAAATTTACATGTGACCCTGGTGCAAAATGTGTCTAAAATCCTTCACAAAACTGACTGCTGGATTTGTACACAAACACCAGCAATTGATGATAATGAGAGTGATTGGCCCCTGATTGGTATTCTAATGAACGAGACAAACTTTGGTGAGACTTTCGGAGTCCCGGGGACATGGAAACTGGTTGAGAGAGCCTATTATTCAATACCCCTGAGCAATGTAATTCTCGGTCAAGACGATCAAACTGTTCCCTGTCTGTATATTAATGTTACAGGAAATGTCACCCTTCCTACCTATTGTGACACCAGCACAGCTACCAAGGGGTTAACCCCAAAGATGGTGATAAAAATGGCAGCACGACCCTGGAGAATAGTCCCTAAACAGGGCTCAGGGTGGTACTGGATCTGTGAAAATGAAGCCTGGAAAGTTTTACCCCTCAATAAAGACAGGGTCTGCACTTTAGGAGCTGTGATACCAAACATAACAATCTTTGACCAAATTGATGAACAAGAAGGGTGGGGAGGAATCTATCCCAGAAGGGTAAAGAGAACCAATAATCCCCTTATAGATCGTCCCACACTTTTCCACAGCATAGTCAGAGCTGCAATTCCATCCTTGGGAGTAAGTGAATTAGAAAAAGCAGTTGTCAATATCTCAGCTATCCTCGAAAACCTCCAAGATAAAACCACAGATGCTATTACAGCTTTGAAAGAAGAAGTCCACAGTTTGTCTCGTGTGGTTCTGCAAAATAGAATGGCCCTGAATTTGATACTAGCCTCACAGGGAGGTGTGTGTAAAGTCATTAACACTAGTTGTTGTTCCTACATAGACCAAAGTGGAAGAATTGAGAAAGATCTGGCTGCAATTCGGAAGCAAACCAAAATTCTGCATCAGGTAACCCTTGATAATGTCTCATTAGGCCTGGATGATGTTTTCCACAAGCTCACGTCATGGTTGCCGAACTGGACCTGGATGAAACAGCTGTTTTTGGTAGTGATATATATAATTAGTGTTTGCATAATTGCTTATTGCATGATCAAATGTTGCAAATGCTGTTCATCTCTTTGGTACAATTTCAAGTATGGAAAGTAGAAGCGAACAAAATTTTGAGTTTTGTCCGTTTCTAAAAGGGGGGACATGATGCCGAAAGGTTTTTTTTAACTTTTCAATTTTCATATTTTGTAGATTTTAGAGACACAGTAGATGCAATGCTGTAGATTTTAGTGAATTAATATTTAGCAGCTTGTAGCACAAAGTCCTTCTATCTCTACCCCTGCTCCAGAACAGGCAGCTAAGATCTGCCAGCTGTTTAGTCTCTTCCTCAAGGTACCTGATTAAAGCATATCAGAAGAGAACATAAACATGGAGCAGTGTGACCCAAAGCCCTGGAGAGCGTCCAAGAGACCTTTGTGTACTGAAGAAGAGGAGGTGGATGAAGACAGAGGGTCCCAACGACCCCAGCCCCAATTCAACGGGGGTGGGAACTGGGAGGGGACAGAGGTGGAACTGGACATGTGGACAGTAGTGATTGGATAAGTTATATTATAAAAGCTATAGAACTTAGAGCTTGCTGGCGCGCGCGCGTCGATGTATTCCTGGATGAGCGGGGTTGCTCATTAAAGTGCCTGCCCATTATCTTATCTCCTACAAAACTTGGCTCGGAGTCTTTTTTACAGACTTCTACGGCAACACCTACATTTGACATAATGTATTATTAATATTTCACTTGAAAATCATTGAATTTATTGATGTTCAGTATTATTCAAGACTTGGTCGTCAGAATTTCTTTTTGGTGCACTTGCTGTTTGTGTAATATAAATAATCCTTTGGATCAAAATAATCCATTTTTAATCTAAAACACTTTCAGAGTCCTTTTAAAGAAGCAGCCATAAACTGAAGCAGAACTCCCAATACAGAATCTTACGTTCTTAATGGCTAAAACTGTTCTAATGTAGTGCATATGACTATTGTAATGGGGAAAGAAATCATATGCAGTTCTCTGAAACCTTTGCTTAAGAGCTTACAGAGCATCTGCAGTGAAATAGAAGTGCACAAAATACAGTTTCAGTTTTTTCCTACTATTTAAATGTATTCTTTGCTCTTATGGACTTATTGTTAAGGGTATTCTACTTACTAGCCTGATCTGTGAAACATGCCAAGAGGAACAGCAACTGCATATGTCCTTGAACAGATCCAATAGCTCAGACACAATAGACTGTCCAATATATCAATTTTTAAGTGAAAAGGAGACTCTAGAGAATCTACTAGCATGCAAGTGCACCACTGTAATCCTTCCACTACTCAGTTCCCTGAACAAAACCCAAATATTCATGTTTTAAATCCAAAAAGAGGAGTTTAATTGTAAAAACTGTAAATCAGTCAGATGTGTTATATTAATCACTTAGAATGAGGAAATGAGAAGCAGAAAGATTGAACAGCCACTGCCCTCAGCAAATAGAAGAAATTGATTGCATTTTGTGACCCCTTTCTACTTCAACTGAAGAGAAGAATGAGAAAACACCCTTATCTATAGACTTATTTCATATAAACAACCTCAGAGTTCTTCCCTTTACGATGGAAGTAGCCAACATTAGTCATGAGTATTAAGCATCAATCTTTCAGATATTCAAATTTCAGATGACTATATAACTCATGTAAGTAACAAGCATATTGACTGCTCTGACACCCTTGAGCAGCAAGGGGAGCTGAAGGTTTTACAGAACAGACCTGAGAACAGAGTATTGCAAAATGTAATTTGGGCATGGTTCCTGTCTGCAGTACCATGGGAATTAATTTTCAAGTTGTTTACAAAACATTCATCTTTATCACTCTATCCAGCTGCAGAGTACGTAATGTCTGCAGTGCCCATTGCTGATTTCCCTGAAATTTTGAATGCTGATAGACATTCAGAAGCAAAAAATAAAATTGAGGGAACAGAATACGGTAATAGAGTGTAAGCAACACAATGAAACAAATACGGGAGAACAAAACCCTAAACTAACAACAACCAAAAACAAAAAACCCAACAAATAACAAACAAACTCAAGAAAAAAAAACACACCAAAAAACAACAAACAACTCACACACACAAATAATTCAACCACTTTTGTTCCTACACTGGGGCTCTTAAAAGCTGAACTTAACATACATTATTTCAGAAACATAGTTTAGGAAAACTTCTTTAGCACATTTTCCTGTGGTCCACCATTTGTTTGGTTTATAGATTACAAGTCACTTGTGTAGGGCAACACCTACATGATGTGTTCTTCACCATACATGCTCAACTACATCAGATCTATAAAGGAAAAAGACTAATGAGGTGAGAAAATTACAGTAGCTGTTATACACCTATGCTGGGTTTAACTTGTGCTGTACTTGTTTTGGGTTGCTGTGGGCTACAGAGCCCCTGAGCTGCCTTGATCTGGTCACAACCAAGTCTAGGTCACTCCAACAACCACTGTGAATGCCTCACTGATCCCCAGTACTGAGCCAGACAGGGGACCCCTTGAGATCCTAGCTTACATGTGTTTAGGAAAGAGAGGGAGACATGGGGAAGGAGAAAGATAGGTGAATTGGGACAAACTAAGTGCTAAGTGTAACCTGCACTAAAAATGGGAAATGTGAAACTATGAAGGGAGGAAGAGAGGTGGGTGTCTCATATTGAACCTGGAGAACGAAATATGTTTACCTAATTGGTTGGATTCTTTTAAAATATAGTGGGGTTTTTTCCTAATACTTCAATCCATCCTCAGAATTTGCTGGCATCTGGAAGTAAATCCAATTAAGTAAAATCTCCTGAGTTGAGATACCTTTCCCCACAATGCCACCATGGTGTAAGACTATTACACTGTATCTGTTTTAACATGGGGGGGGGGGAAATGAAGAATTTTGCTGCAACTTAAAAATCTGGTTTAAAATCTGTCACAGTAATTCGAATATCTGCAATTCACTAATTAAATATCTATAAAAAGGAAATAAAATGTCTCTCTCATTTTTTTCCCAGCCTCAGAAGATCTTTAAACAGTTTACTTAGTGTCTCTGCATAGCTATTTATTGATAAGAATGGGTTATCCTTTACCTTTTGAAATTTTATTCTGCCAACAAAATGTTACTTAATAAGATTTTGTTACTTGTACTCTGTCTACCAATAACTATGTAGAGACATTCATCTTAGAGCAAGTAGGGTTTCCACATGTATGTTGGCCAGAAAAGCAATGTTAAAATATTCCCCTTCTCATAAATAAGAAAACAGGAGTAGGGGAAACCAGCATGGAGAAAACTGGTGTATTTAACAATTTTTTTGCTTATTGTCCAAGAATAATCTCTCTTCACACATCTCTCAAGCCCCTGAATCTCAGAGCAGAGACTGGGAAAATGAGAATGAAATTCCTCCATTCATAAGTGAAGATCAGGTTTGGCATCACGGGAGGAACCTAAATACACACAACTCCTTGAGATCCAACAAGAGGTATCCCAGTGTTCTTGGCTGATGCAATTGCCAAGACACTCTCCATCATATTTGAAAAGTCGTGGCAGCCATGCAAAATCCCCAGTGACTGGAAAAAGGGAAACATCTAACCTATTTTTCTAATGAGTGTGTAGGTGGACCCTGGGATCTACCTCGAGCCAGCCTCACTTCCATGCCTGGTACAGACCATGGAACAGGTCCTTCTGGAAGAATTCTGAACTGACTGCATCAGAGGACAAGGGAAGAACTATGACTGTAATCTACCTGTACTTTTGTAAGGTCTTTGATGTGTTCCCCCACAACATTCTTCCCTCT
Organism: Pithys albifrons albifrons; assembly: GCF_047495875.1. Lineage (NCBI taxonomy): Eukaryota > Metazoa > Chordata > Aves > Passeriformes > Thamnophilidae > Pithys > Pithys albifrons. The sequence goes on from NC_092458.1 coordinate 47,945,417, forward strand.
ACATTGGAGAAATACAGGTTTGACAGATGGAGTGTTAGATATATGAGGAATTGGATGGATGGCCATGTGGCAGTTGTTACAGTTAATGGCTCAAAGTCCAAGATGAAACAAATATTGTATTGTGTCCCTCAAAGGTCTGTACTGGGACCAACACAATTGAATATAAATGACATAGACAGCAAGATCAAGTGCACCCTCAGCAAATTTTCAGATGACTTCAATCTGACTGGTGCAGTTGATGGGTTAGAAGGAAGGGATGCCATCCAGAGGGGCCAGGATATGTTTGAGAATGAGGCCAATGCAAACCTCATAAAGTTCAACAAGACGACATATAAGGTGCTATTCCTGTGTGGGGCAATCCTCAGTATCAATATAGATGGAAGACAAACAGATTGGGAGCAGTCCTTCAAAGTAAGACTTGGGAATACTGATAGATGAAAAATTGCAAATGAGCTGGCAACTTGTGCTTGCAGCTCAGAAAGCTAATCATATCCTGGGCTGCACCAAATAAAACACAGGCAGCAAGTTGAGGAGGGGGGATTCTGACCCTCTTCTCCACTATTACGAGACCCAATCTGAGGCATTGCATCCAGCTCTGGATGAGTTTGAGTCATAGATGTGTATTTACCCCTCCTCGATTCTTTTTACCCCACATCTGACATGAATGAAAAACTTATTCTGTGTGAAATTAGCATTGTATTTATTTGGATATTTATACAATGTATATATCTGTTTATGTCCATTTCAGCTGCAGAAAGTAAGTGATAAGTTTGTACATTATTAAAAAACCATGTAGGTCATGGAATATCTTTATGTTTTAGTCATAGAAACTCAGCAACATGTAAGATGTGAAAATTTTGAAATATGGGAATATTCATTTCACAGAACTTTTCCAGTTACAGGATAATTTTCCTTTGTCCCATTTGAAGAATCAAGCAAGCAAGAAAACAAACAACCAAACAAGAAAACAAAAAAGCAAACAAATAAAATAAAGGCAAATTTATCTCCCTAGGTCAAATTGCAGAAAAAATCTGATTTTTTATTTCAATATGCAATCACTCCATCTTCTTGCATACACTTATATGTCTTTGATATAATTATGTTAGCACTTGTGTGTGTTACTTTGCACCACATTTTTACACTCCTGAAGGTTATTTCTGAGCTTACAGAAACAAACCTAAACACCTTCAAAATAGAGTTATCCATGATTAGCAAATGAAATAGTACAATTCAACAGATCATGATTACATGAGTGAGAAAGCAATATTAGGCAACAGAATAGTAAATCAATGTTTAATTTTTAATTCACTGAAAGTATTCCTAGGTTTTATTATTTGGAAAAAAAAAAGGAGCTAGGCGTAGACATCACAGCATCAGTTCCCATGAGCTGAATCCTGTGTGCTTTCTGCGCACACAGGCAGGACTATCATCCCACACTTTGTGCCTGTAGAGGTTCTTTCCAAGCTTTATGCAAATCCCCTGACCCTCTAGCCACTGCACATTCTTCAAATGGACACCTACCTTCAAAAGTGACAGCAAACAATAATGTAACAAATGAGCCTGCCGTTTCCACAGGTGCAATATACTTTACCTAGAATATTTGGATGTGATAGAATTAAACTGACCTCTGTGACAAGGACACCTTAAGAAAAAAAGGGTAGGTGAAGAGAGGCAAGCAATCCTGTTGGTTCCTGCATTCTACCTTTGCTGTCTTTTGGGTTAGGACATTTAATAGTTCTGTCAGCATCTGCTTGTATCTCTTTACTCTGATACATTTTCTTGACTCAAAGAATGGTAAAATGTTTTCCATTATGCTTATATAAAGGACAAGGAAAACTAGTTGGAGAATTGTTTTAGTCTGCCATGATAAGCCTTCACATAGACTGTGCAAAACTTTTATGAATATTGATATTGGAATTAAAAATTCTATGCTTTTAGTCTTTGCTTTCACATACCACAAAGTTTAATCTGGTGTAGGTTGTTGTGGTTTTTATTTTCCTTCTTTTTTAAAATGGGAAGATCAATTTTCCAGCTTTTATGTGCTTTTGTTAATGAAAAAAATATCAAGAAAAAGCATAGTCAAATCTTTCACACTGGTCTGGCCATTGAAGGTAATGTAGAAATTAAATGTTTCCTTCTTGCTTTTACATGAACACAGTCAACACTCTGTGAAAGCTTTATGCTTTCTTAATTGCAGCAATAAAATTTTAGAAAGCACTACAGGGTACTCTTTATATTTGCCTTGACAGACTTTTGGCAGCATATCTTTAAATTAAAGAAAAAAAAAGGAAAAAGGTACTCTCATAGGGATATAAAATCACCAGTCAGTGGAAATACACACTTCTTACAAATAGGCATTTAAGAGTTGGCCTTGATGGCTGAGGAGCTATGAAATAGCTTAATTTTGCATTTTCAATATTTTTCCAAAGTGGTAAAGTAATTCAGTTAGCACACCTTTGACACTATTTGTGATGAGTGTTCAAGATAAACTTTTACAATGAACATTCAAGGTAAAATGTGTAGATAGTTAATATACAGCTCAACTAGCTTTGAGATTATGGTCCAAAGGTATAAAGGGAAGTAAGGATATGAGAATTGTGCTCCAGTTCTGACTGATAAGTTTCTCTGAGACTTTCTGAAGACCCTATGGATTTGCAACAGTCAAAGCCTAGTTGGCAAAACATACAGGAACCATAGAAGATTGTGTAACTCCATTGTGCAGAAAAAAATCTTTTGTGTTGAAATGAAACATTATTCTTGCAGAAAACTATCATTCATGTTGTATGTCTATAAACTAAATATACCATGTAAGTTTGTAATTTTCTTTCCTATTAAATATATTACAATCCATGCAAATCGAAGCAATAGGTGAAACAAGTTTTACCATAAATGAAAAGAAGTATTATCTGTACTTCATGCTACTCCCATGAATACTGAAAATCATACAGCGAAACTAGGAAATATTGGCACACTTTAATGGGGATAGTGGGAACAGTTAACTAGTTGCTGAATAGTTAGTCTGGTTAGCTGGAGCAATGTCACCTTGATAAGTAATATGGTACTTCTGCTTTCTATCACATAAATAGTCTCCATTTAATATTTTTTACTTTAAATACCTAGAAACAGTTCCAAGACATTATCAGATCTCAACTATAACTTTTATTTATTCATTCTTTTTACTTTCTAATTCTTTCATATCATATGTCTTCCTAAATAACCCACAAACAAACAAACATCCTGTATCTTTCCTCTTAATCTTGTTCAGCCACTACGTGGGTGCAGCACAGTCATTGAAGGGATCTACGTGCCCACAAAAATGTTTGTTGGTAGAAAAGTATTGCATCTTGCAGCCAGATATTTAGTAGTAAATTCCAAGCATTCAAAATCAATGTTTTGCCCCTCAAAGTAAGAAGATTTTTCTTAAAATAATTTTTTGTTATTTTTGTTTTTTAATTACAGAGTTATCATTACTCAATTAGGTCCTGATACCTTGCTGTTCTTTGCAAAAGTGCAAGCCAAAGAATTTTATTAAAAACAAATCTGTCACACTTTTCTGTTGAACTCTGACGTACAGTTTCGGAGAAGAAAAACACCAATCTTTTAGTCTCAAAATAATGCTATGAGAATTTTTAATAGGTAAAAAAGTACTCATGAAATAGAGATGTTAAAACCACCAAATATTTTAAATAGAAAATGTGAGAAAACAGGTCTGCATGTGATCGACTTGCTGAATACACAGATTTGTTTGATTCTTTTCCTTGATGAAAGGACATTAATGTGAAAAAACAGTTCAAATACAAATTTATTTTATGTTTTCTATAGTTAATTATTATGGCATTTTGTTTTGGCATCATGGCATTTGTTTTCAAATGCAACTAGCTCAATTATGGAACTAAATCCTCAACAAAAACAGCAGTATGGATAATAATAATGCAGAAAAAGGCCCATATTGGGTGATTCTGCTGATGGCTAAGATTGTGCCCACTGCCACAGGCCCCCAAAAAGTGAATATTATCTACCTTAAAAGTTTTTCCCCTGAAAGATTCTACTGGGGAATAAAAATTAAAAATAACAGCAGAAGCATTAAGGAAAGCAATTTCATTTGGGAAGGGTTTCTAAAACTCCTGGTTAGATTCAGTTCAATTTATTGTTTCACATTAGCAGCTGCTAAATGCCTACCATGTGTCAAAGTATTTGGATTTAATTTAATTTGAATGTCTATCACCCTGCAATAATTAAATGAATATCAAGTCAACTTAAAGGAACATTGTTCAGTAGACAAGAATCACAAAAGAAGTTGAATTGCATTAAATAAATTGTAATATTGATCAACATAAAACAGAATTGAATTTAGTATTGCACTCCATGATTCATCATTTTAGCTTTCTTTCTTAGATTTCTAAATAGATTGCAAAGGATGAAAGGAATTAAAATTCCATTGAAGAATTTTAGTTTGAGAAAATAGTTTGTTTCTTGTTTATTTTGGTCTTGTAAACTTTATTTCAGCATTATGCCATAAACCCTTGAAATTATCTTCCTTTGGAAAGTGTGTACTAGTACACTTGTGTGTACATAGAAATATGTTTTAATAGAAGTCACAAGTCACTTCTATAAGAGGAATAGAAGTTCACAAGTCAAGTGAACTTGCTGAGACTACTGGTCTTGTTACAAGGACTTATGTCTTCCCATAGCACTGTAGTGGTGTTGCAAACATTTGAAAGAGGATTCTTTAGAAGTATTATTTTAATTTATCTTTAAAGCCTCTTTTTGGTGACACATTCAAAATTTCCTTCTAATTTCATCATGGAGTTCACCCTTAGATTATCATCTGAATGGCAGAGCTCAGAGGTCGTGATCAGCAGAGTAGAATCCAGTTGGAGGCCTGTAGTCAGTGGCATTACCCAGGGGTCAGTACGGGCTCCAGTCTTATTGAACTTGCTTATCAACAGCCTGGAGAGAGAGACAGAAGGTACCCTCCGCAAGTTTGATGATACAAAATTGATGGAAGTGGCTGATACACCTGAAGGCTGTGCTGCCATTCAGCAGAACCTTGATAGCTGGAGAGTTGGTTGTAGAGATACCTAATGGTGTCCAATAAGGGGAATGTAAGGACCTGCAGCTGGGGAGGAATAACTTCAAGTAGCAGTACAGGCAGGGGGCTGACCTATTAGAAAGCAGCTCTGCTGAGGATGACCTGGGAGCTGTGGTGGATGACAATTTGACCATGATCTGGCAGTGTGTCCTTGTGGTCAGTAGGGCCAATGGAATCTTGGGTTGCATTGGGAATTGTGGTCTGCAGGTCAAGGGAAGTGATCTTCTCCATTTACTAGTGAGGCAACATCTGCAATATTGTGTGCAGTTCTGGTCTCCACAGTTCAAGAAAGACAAGGAGCTACTGGAAAGGGTCAAGCAGAGGGGCACAAAGATGCTGAGCGATCTGGAGGACCTCTTTTATGGGCAGAGACTTTGGGACCTGGGCCTGTTTAGTCTAGAAAAGAGAAGACTGAGCAGGGATCTCATAAATACATATAAATATCTCAAAAGCAGTGTCAAGAGGATGGTGCCAGACTCTTGTCAGTCATACCCAATGACAAAACAAGGAGTAATGGTCATAAACTAAAACACAAGATGGTCCACCTTAACATGAGGAAGAATGTCTCTACACTGAGGGTGGCAGAGAACAGCAACAGGCTGCCCAGGGAGGCTGAGGAATCTCCATCTCTGGAGACATCCAAAATCCACCTGGTCATGTTCTTGTGTAACCTGCTCTCTGTGATCCTTTCTTGGTAGGGGAGTTGGACTAGATGATTTCCTTTCCAACCCTAATAATTCTATGATTCTGGGATAGAGGAAACACTGCAAGTTGCTTACTTCAACTTAGATATTACACTAATCTACCTCTGGTAGTCTTTCTTTTACTGGTGCAGGACTGATTTTGTATATTGAAAAGTGTTTCATTCTCTCAATTTTATAATGAGTTTATTAATCTATTGGTTTCTTAAAAAGTTCAGCTTCTGGAATGATTTGATCAATTAACAGCACTACCTTAATGTAAACCAAAAACCCAAAAAGGGCACCAAACAAACAAATAAATAAACTCCCTGAAAAAACATTACAGTTTCAAAATTTTAGGGAGAACTCGTTCAAGTGAGCATAGAGTATGTATACGTACACATACATGTATGAGTGAGTGTGCACATGTGTAAAAACAGAGGACTGTAATTTATAAGTTCTTGCTAGAATAGTATGTTCACTTTTGATGTGAAACTACTGAAAAAAATCAAAAAGGATAATGGCAATGATCATAAATATCTTACAAGCATAACTTGCTTAAACACATTGATGCCTTTTTGGAATCATTAGAAAGAAGAAGGGACTGGTTTAGGTGCATTAGTACTCATTCTGTAGGTTTTAAAAAATATTACTTATATTTAAAAAAATTCACGCAGAACTACACAGAAACAGTATGGTCTTAAGCAGAGTGACTTTCTCTTTCTGACTAATAGAAAGCTAAATATTTTTTAGTTTATTACCTCAAAGAAATATTTTAACAAACCAGTAGTCTCTTGTTAAAACACCACAGATCTTCCATGTAAATTGCTTTTATGCAACAAGCTAATGAAAATATTAGGAGAAGCAGCATCATAAAAATATGGTATATATAAAACCATATTTTATTGATTTTTAATTTTCCTTTTTAATTTAACCAAACATAAGGGATAGAATTAGAGCTAATATTTTTTATCTCATGAATTCATATGAAAATTAAAAATTCACTGTAATGAAGCGCTAAGATAATAGGTTAACTTTGACACTGACTGAGAACTGAATGTCATCTCACTTCATAACTCAAGTCTTTAATGCAAACGGTAATAGTGAAACCAAATGTATATCTGTGTTGTTTTACTGTACAATACATGTGAGATAGTTTACTCATCATAGTGTGCTTTTCCTATTGTCTCTTCTGCTGAAAGAGAAGATATTTTACTTTCATTAGGGAACACTGTAGGAGAAATGTGGATGATTGTTGTGAAGGGACTGATTTTTGGTAATTGTCACATGTCAGGAGCTTTTTGAATCAACTACCTCAGTTTTGCTAAGTTGAAAAATGATGATATAAAACCCCATCATAACTCAAACCAAACTCCACCAATACAAGTTATTCAGTATTATAATTTATTAAAAATCCTAAAATATTGAACCTGGATGCAAATCTATGTGGAGTCAACTATGTCTAAAACTGCATTATTAAATGAGCTCATTTATTTTAAGAGATCCTTGAAAAATTCATGTGGTCTTTCAATGAAGCACAATGAATTAAATGCTTGGAAAAAATGCTAGAAAATATTTACCTACTTGTAACAATAGGAAGGCTGTTATTTTGGGTGAAAAAGTGAGGATTTGAAGTATTTCCTTTAGGTCTAAAAAAGAATCCAGAATCTCCAATCCAAAATTATTCAATGCTGGATACTTTAGAATACAATAGATAAAATCATGCCTTATAAAATTTCTTCTTTTATCATGCATGTTATTAAAGTTTCTTTCCAATCCCCAGGCGATATGCACTGGTTTGTATATGCCCACTTGACACTAAATTTTCTTTCCAAAACTCAGCTCAGGGTCAATATTCACTAGTATCAATCAATATGTAGGCAAATTTATACAGACAAAAGTTTCCATAAAGAGTGCTTCAAGGCCCCACTCAACTTACTGTGCAATCATTTACTTCAGAAGGATTTACTATGTGCCTAAAATTTAGATGTAAATTAAACACCTCAATTGGATAGTTTGCATAGACTGTACCCTGCTTAGAATGACTAGTGATGGCTGTATTAGCTCTGATTTCTCTCAAGTTCAACAGTGATTTTCATGTAATAATGAGATTGAACCACTACTTCTAAATAAATGAGAGGTCATCTCCTGATAGTTGTATCTCTAAGTTCAAATTTCTGTTCAGTACAATTTTTGAAAGCATTTACAAGTTAAACAGTGGATCACAGTTTTTCATTTAAATGAAGATACGCCTTTATGAAATTCACCTTACATATGTGCAAATGTAGATAACCTTAAATGTACTTTCTATGCTCAGGGTCTTCCTCTTATCATTTAAAATGGTGCTCCTAAGTGGATGAGCTTAGTATTTGGTACAAAAACTTTCCTTATCTGTATAAGTATCCACTGCTCGTACTCTAAAATTGACTCAGATTCTCAATGAAACCTCTCTAGACTTTCTAGATATTTTTAGCCAACTTAATAAGACTCCAGGCACCAAACATGTGCAGTAACTTTCTGGGGATGACAACAGATGATGCATGTCATCTGTTTACACTTGAAACCCATATCTTTTCTGTGCAACTCATTTTATTTTTCATTTATTACTTTCTGAATACATCATCTTGGTGAAATATTTGTCAATTACATAGTGAGATATTACAGTTTAATCTACCTTCTTATGCAGTGATGATGCATCTAAAAGCTAAGCTATGACTTATGACAAGATGAAAATACATTTATTACTATGCAAATATTAGGAGACATAGTTAAAATTTAAGAAAAAATCCTTCTAAACTAGATACAGATTTTTACACTTAGAGCTTGATTTCTTTTTAAACTGTAGATGCACTCTTTAGCACATCTTGATTTGGCATAAGTATGTTAAAATGATGGTTTTTTTATAGGGCATGCTTGCAATTTATCTATAATTACATCATAAATTTGAGCAAATTACATTCTATGTTTATTAATGTGAACTCTATATTTCTAATACATTCACTAAAATTTTCTAATATTAACTGGAGCATTAGAAACCCTCACAAAATAAAAAATGGATGTTTATGGGATTTGTCACTGCTTGTCTGCGATTAGATTCTGTAACTGTGAAATGTCAGATGTTTGAATGCTTGTTAAATAAGCCTGGAATTAGCAAAATTATTATCTTGATATAATTGAAAGGACATATGCAAAGGCAAGTGCATCCTGCTGAAGGACTGCAGAAGAGAATTCATTTCTAGTCCAGTGGATGTTGCACTATCATGCAGTTTAGTTTAGGATGAGACGAGACAGAAACACAGTTATGCAAAATTACTATTCAGAGTAAATTGGCCAATAGGAATATCAGAGAATATAGAAATGCGTTCATTTGGAATTTGCTTCTGGGAAGGTTACATTGCCCTCTTAAAATCTAAATTGAATATTTCCATAACTAGCAATAAAGGGAACAAAGCTAAGTTGCATTACCAGTCTTAAAAAAAATATAAAAATATGTAAAAATATATAAAAATATATAAAAATTTTAGCTTTTGTGTTTGCCAGATATGTGTACATTTTAATAAAATTTGCCACTATCTGAGAGATCTCTGCACATTAGTCCAGGAGACAATTAAATGTTTGCATAGAATTTAAATGATAAATAATTTCTTCGAAATCGTGAATGCATTTCATCCACACCAGCTCAATTCATTGTGCAGTGTTTTTATTTTCCATAGATATCATTACTAAATCATAGGGATTCATTGGTTAGATCCCAACACAGATTTGGAGAGGGGCTATTTACGCATTAGTGTCAAACAATTCTTATTAAATATGCTAATAATACACTGAACTGACTGCTGTCTTGCAAACTAAGGTCAAATCATACCAGTGTACACAGTATGAGCAGTAAATATCATGAATCAGAGCTCTGTGTGTAGTTTACAGGGCTGTAATCTAGTTGGTATCATGGAGACATGGTGGAATGGTACCCATGACTGAAGTGATGCAATTGAGGGATGAATGCTCTTTAGGGAGGACAGGCTGGGAAGATGAGGAGGCAAAGTTATCCTTCATGTGCGAGAAATCTGGAGTGCATGGAGCATCGAAGCTGGGGATGGATGAGGAGCCAAGATCTTATCTGTCATGAATGAAAAGAAGACAAGTAAAGATGACATTATACTGGGTGTCTGCTATAGGCCAACAGGCTAGGAAAAGCAGGTGGATCAGAACAAATAGGAGCCGCACCACATTCATAGTCCCTGGTTCTCATGGAGCACTTCTATCATTCCTGATATCCACTGGAGGAACAACATAACAGGGCACAGCAAAGAAGCTGTCTCTGTCACTTTGTACCCTACTGTCACCATGAGAGTGACTGAGCACTGGACCAGGATGCCCAGAGAGGTTGAGTAGTCTCCATCCTTGAAGATATTCCCAAGCAGTCTGGACACAGTCCTAAGCAATCAACTAAAAGCTGTCCTGCTTGAGCAAAGGGGTTTTAGGACCATATGACCTCCAGAGGTCCCTTCCAACCTCAGCCAATCTGTGGCTCTGTGATTTGCACCACCACTTTGAAATTTTCTTTAGTTCTGCACTCATTTTCTTCTGGAGCTTTTCTTTTACTACATGCATGTCATGTATCAATTTATTTTAACTGAAAGTAATAATGACAGGTGTTTGTTTTTGTGGGTTATTTTCCTTCTATAGTTTTTTACACATGCATTAAGGATCCATATTTGAAACTGTTTTACATGTATATTAATTATTCTGCACAATAGAAAGTTAGTTTTTGAAAATGTTAAATTCGGTGTTCATAATAGAGTAACATAGGTTGGGACTTTTGAAAATAACAACTGATTCCTTTCACTTCAGTCTAAGTCTATCCTTCAGAGCTTTCTCAACATATTTACACTAGGTCAGCAAATGACAGTGAGTGATAACTGGTCATCATAGTTTTGGCAGTAACAGGCAAATCACAAACATTCCTACTTTGTAATTTTAAAATAATTTATTATTACTATTACTTTTACTATTACTATTACTATTATTTTTTTTCCTAAGAACAGATGAAATAAGGAAAATAGAAAATGCAATACTGTATAAAACTCAGTTGTACTAATGCCAAGGTCATCGGTTCAATCCCCTATGTAGGCCATTAACTTAAGTGTTGGACTCAATGATCCTTGTGGGTCCCTTCCAACTCAGAATAGTCTGTGATTCTGTGATTCTGCGATTTTTTAAAATACATTACAGTAAGATAGACTTAAAAAAACCTTCTAAGAGTATATCTTACTTAATTACCTACAATTGCAGCTATTGGGTAGAAAAAGAGGTGAATAAAAGACCAAGTATAGATGAAAAAAATCCAGTCAATCCAAAATTAAAATATTAATCCTTTATAGTCTAATTGCTAATTATACATGCAGTGAAATGTCCTTACTCAAGAGGGGTAAACTTTGTCTAAGTTTTGAAGATATTACTGTTGTTCTTTCTGTATGAAACATAAGGGGCTGAGGTGACCTCCAGAGACAGGAGATATCCACAAAGAAATTACATTTGTCGGTGAGTACTTTATATGAATCATGCTTAGGACTGATCACTGACTGCAATGGTAGAATTTATCTCTATGCTTTATAGTCAAAGAATATGAACAGACCTGTTCAAGGGGGACAATTCATCTGACTGACAAAAGAGGACTAAACTGAGTAACTCTGAGTTATGCACATGCAGCTGCAGATATCTAAAGTTATGGTAGATAAATTTCACTTCAAGTGTCCATGGCTATTATCAACACTGAGTATGTTAAAAATAAAAAATAAATAAAAATTATGTGTACATAAAAATCTCACATTGCTGAAAAGAAATGCTGGAAAACTGATTTGATTCTCAAGTGACAGAATTCTCAAGTGACACTTTCTCTTCTGAGTTTTAGAAGAATCTACAGATAGAAGAGGCCACTGAGAGGGACTAGTTGGCAGTTATATGACATCTAAACCAATTTCATCATTTAAGCATCAATGTCTTAAAAAAATGCAAAGGTTAAATGTGTCAGTGAGTTCCCTAAGAGAAGAAATATTTTTAGTAAAACTACTGAAGAAAACTTGCATAACACAATAGAAAGAGCAGTCATTATGCAGAAAAAAAAAAACAACAAAAAACAAAACAAACAAACCCAAACCAAAACCCAACCCTTCAGTTATACACAGCAGAACACAAACCAAAAGAGATGACATTTAAGCTTTAAAATGGTACTGTACATACAATCTGGGGTTAGCATCCAATAAGCATAAAATCAACAATTTAATTTTGATGTTCATCATTTGTCACAGGAAGCTACATCTACAGTCCTATTTGCTCTCTGAGGTTTCAGACACAAACAAATAAATATATGTATGTTATTCAGGCATTTTCCCTAATGTGGCAAATATTTGCCTAATTTCATGACAGATGTAACTATTATCAGCCAATTCCTTTTGTCCAGTCTGGAGATTCTAGCTCAACCTTTAGCATGACTCCTAATAGCAGATGCTTAATGACAAGACATAGCAACTCTCTTAACAATTCCTTGCTGAAGGTTATATTGCATAATTTATTCAGTCAGTACAGTTTAAATTAGATTAAATTGTGTAACAGGAATGTTAAAATGAGTTTCTAGTGAGAGATGCAGACATGAGATCAAAGCTAGCAATTAGGTCATTCAGTGATCTGAATTTTGACATTTTCTTTTTTTTTCTCTTTTATTAATTCTTAGGCTTGCACAGACATGTGCTCCATGATGTTTTGTTACATAACTGAGAGGTTTATGTTTAAAAAAATACTCAACATTTTGTTTTGGTTTTTTTTCTTTTTTCCAGCCCATCTTCTTCCTCTACATATACCTTCCCTACTTCATCTACCTGACTGATCCTTCTGGTTAACAAATAAATTTAAGGGAATTTTTTTGAACACTTGAGAATGAATCTTAATCTCAAATTCCCTGAATACCTCCAAACTTTATATCACTGGGAAGAAACAAGGACAAGGTCCATGTGCTCATTGAGTTGTTTCTTATATATTTTAAACTCTCCCAAAAGAATAATACACTGTACAAAATGTTCCCATATAAACACCATCCACTCAAAAACTAAAGCCAGAGCAAACCCCAAAATTTTCAGCAGAAGACTGTAAAATATTCCATCAGAATAGACATACCACTTAGAATCCAATAAGAGTGCTGTTAATTTCATCACCAGCAAGAATGTCCATGGTGCAGTGGGGTATCATAACACAGGACACAGCTCTGAAACATCTGACTACATTGCTGGAAGCAGTGCAGCTGAACAAGCACCCTATATGCCTCAAGATAAGATATTACACTTCTCATCAGAATTAATGAAGCCTGTGTTGAGTGCTGTACTAACATATTTGTGCTTCTATTGGTACCCTAACGATCTTATTTAGATCCACCTAAGGTATCTCTTTGTACCACGGTGCCAGGGAAGTAGACATAGGCTTGATGCACGTAAAAGTCATTGAAACAAAAAGCACTTAGTGGAGAACTTGTTTTCTTCTCCAAGAGCCTGATACACACAGCTCATTGAAGCTGATGTTAAAACTACTGTTGGCTTAAAATGGAATGAGAGCCAGGCTTTGCAGTTTTCCAGAAGTGGGTATGAAGCTGCAGAGGGAAAATAAAGTCAGGGAACAAGTAATTCAATGGAGGAGAAGGAAAACCCTCAAATACTGAATATTTTCTTTTTATCTTCTCCACAAAAGAAAGATTGCCCTAATATAGCTATTAGACTAGCAAATGGGAAATGCCAGCTTCCTGAAGCACTTATTGTTGTCACTAGGCATTTTAATGACTCCATTTAGCACTGGAGCATTTCTTTTGCTCAACACTGACTAATAACATGCTGAGATAGTTACACACTTTGCAAGTGGGTTTTATTGACGAATGGAAAGGTGAACGCCTGGGGATTTTGCTCTTAAAACTGTGGAGGATGCATTTTGGATACAATGTTAAAAAAGAAAAAGAAAATTAAACGGGAAAGGTTAGCGAGGGATGTTATGGGTGAAGGAGAGAAACAAGGGGAGAGCTGATGAAGGAAATTAAATGGATTGAGAATTACTTTGAAGAGCAACTAGAAGCAGATAATAAATCACGGTGCTGTAAGCATAAAAAGCTGAACAGTAAAAATGACAGTATAGTAGAAATGGCATGACACATTTTTTGGTAAATGTGAAGTGCTATTCGCAGTTTGTTGAATATCGCAGTTTCCACCATTTTAAACTATATTGCTCAGCTGTACCTTTATTTTTGTTCTCTTTATTCTAACATGGTAAACATGCTTCTGTGACACTAGTGCATCTATACAGTTCTGTCTGCAGCTCCTGCAAATGCAGGCCCTCAGTAGTGGTACTACTGTCTAACCTGTCAGAGGCTGACTAGTTCCTTACAATTGCTAAATACATATGAATCTGTCCCTAGGAATATAGGAGTTTTATTAACACACTCCATGTGTAACTAATTTATAAGAGTACCATTATTACAGACTTAAACCATCTACACATGATTTATTCACCTTTTTTATATTAATGCCTTAGAAAGGGAAAATGGCCCAGGCAAAGTAAACAAACAAATAAACCCCATCATGAGATTTTACCTCAAATTCTTTTTTGTTTTGTTTTGTTGTGGGGTTCATTTGTTTGTTTGTTTGTTTTCTTTTTGGAGTACAATAAGGTTTTAATATTTGCATTAGTCATCCCTGAATATTTGTTTGGTTTTGTTTTGGTTTGATTTCTATTTTACACTCTGTCAGGATTTTTAAGATAAATAGCTCAAACATAAAAAAATTTTTTGAAAGGGCTCTTTTTTAAAAAATGTAGAAAGTGTGGTATGTCTCTGCTTCTTTGAAAAATCAATTCTTCTTCCCTGATAATGAATGCATGTATGTCCAAGTAGTTTTGTGCACTGTTGCACCTGAAAGATTGATTAGTGTAATAATATCTGATTCACTGCTAATGTTCACACTAACTAAGTAGTCATGCAAATAGTTTTGCAAACATACAGAATAGTATGCTTAGTAGTTGGCTCCTGGAATATTCTTCTGGAATTTCTACTTTTTAAATATGTGTCTTTTTGTGTATATACACATATCTATATTTACTAGATGTACATATTTATGTTATGTGTGTGCTTCATATTTTGTACATTTACACAGAATGTTTCTGTAACTGAAGAGCTCCCTTTGTTTTTGAAGTACGTAGGTTCAACTATCCACAGATAAGTACTATCTTATTTTTCTGTATTCAATATCACTATAAGCTGCTAAGAGGTTTCAATATTATTTTTTGATTGTTTCTTTTACTGACAGGGTGTGGAGAAAAACTAAGCTGCTCAGACAATCAATTTATCTTTCTTTATTCTTTTCTAGGAACAGTTTCAGCAATGAAGGAAGAGGCAATGTTTTATCTTGAGGGGAAGAATTCTACCTTAACCAGCAGCTGATTAATTAGCCTTATGACATCTGTGAAGTAACAGTAAATTTTTTTCATTTCTGGATATTTAATTTTCATTTATTTATTCTCCCCTTTCAGTCACCTTTCTTCCAAATGCAGTGATAACTGCTACAAATGGTGCAGCTGCAGATGTCAAAAGCAGCAGACATGAATCGTGTTCAACATATTGCTCAAAACAAGCAGTTTCTTTAGGAGCCATGGGAAAGTCTTTTCCCAGTTTGTAACTAAGGTTTGTTATGCTCAAATCTATATATTCTGTGGTATTTGAGTTCATAAATTTTAATTAAAAAAATGATAGCACTTTCTTATTACAAGAGCTAAGAACATATTCAAGCCCATTTAATCTCATCTTAGATTTATCTCACCATTTTTTTGTTTTATCTGAAATTTTCACAAGCAAAGGAACACTTTCCTCTGATCAATCAAAGATGAAGAGGGAAAATGTTTTGCTTATAGGAGTGTTTTTTTAACCCAAGGATATTAAATCTTTGTTCCATCCTGCACATGATAGTGCTGCAAATAATGTAGTCAATTAATGCAACAAAATGTAGTCAATTGAAATTTGTACTATAAAGTTAATTGAAAGTGGAGAACCTGTGTATTACACTGTGTCTAATAACTGATCCTCACAGACATTTGAAACAGACAATCTGTTGATACTACTTGATAATCTTGCATCTCATTTACAAATAATTTTTAATTTGGTTTCATTTCTGTATGCAAAATTTGTATTAAAACATTTGGGTGAATTCTGCCAGTTGTATAAGCAAAGAGATCCATCTCAGAACTGGAAACCCATTTACTATGTAACCACCTGAAATAAGAACTCATGAAATACGCACATGGAAAAATTTTGGTTTTATGAGCACGACTCAGTGATCAAGCCTTTTTAAGCCCAAACTGGACACATCTTTTCAGAAGCTGACAACAAAAGGCAACGAATTAAAGTAAATCAATATTATAGATTCCAGTTACTTAGTGTCAGGTGGTTTTCTGAAGAGAGAGAAAAATACTTTAAACATAAGAATTTTCTACAAACCTTAACTGAAAGAACTGTAATAAAAAATAAAATAACCTCTCCAGTTTCAGTATCTTGAACTGAGAGTAAGATATTTTCTGCTATAATTTCTTGCTGAATTTTTGAAGGATACTTAATTTCAAATTTAGCATAATTGTTTAAAAAACTCCTTGCAAAATTTTCACAGGCTATTTATTTTCATGGAATTTTTTGTCTCCTAGATCAGAAATATAGATTTTTATTTGTTTTGTGCAAACAGAAAGCTAATATATGTCCAAATTATATATATAAAATTGGCAATAAAAAAAGTTAAAACTAAAATCAGAGTAGGTCTCAAGTCCTGGGAATTTGGTTTCTGAGGAACATGTTATTTGTTCTTTATTAGAACATACATGAGATACAGAGAGAATGATGTCAGTTTTATAACTGCCATCTGAATAAAAATAATTTGCTTTTCTGCAGCTTTTTCCTTTGGTGCCTGAATAATTCACATCCATCCAAGGAAGTATTACATTAATGTGTAATGCTAAAGATTTGAATTCATCTTTCAAAAGTGACATAACCTTTTTTATTGAAGAAAGTTTTTGAAATTTCATGTAATTTAGCTCATTCATTCTGTTCTATTCATGCAAAAATGATAGTAAGTCTGATTACTGGAGCATAGTTTTGAGCTCTCAGCATTGATAGTGCTCTCATGGGTGTTAAAAAAAAAAGAAGAAACAAAGGCTCATTCTCCTTTTTTTTCCGTAAAAATATATTGGTCACTTTCTTTTCATGAAAGTAGTCTTCAATAAAATTATAGGAACAAACCAAAGGTATATATTCTCAGACATCTTGATTTTTCTGGGTTTTTATGATCTTGTAACTAATCATACTTTTATAATTTTCCTTATAAATTCTCATTATGGAACTTGAGCAGTAACGCCCCAGGTAATTAAATAAATAAATGAATAATGATCTTTAGAAATGAGGTGAGTTTGAAAAACTTCACATATTTTATGGTATCTGCTTGTGTCGAAGTTTTGGGGCTTTATTTAAAACTTGCTTCACTTGTGCTGCTTTTTGTTTAAGTTAATTTTACAGTGCAACTGTAGTTGAAGCTCAGCGTAGCAAGTTATCTTCTAACATTGGTCAGTAACCCTTAAGAACAGGTGCCCATCAGAAAAACTACTCCTCCCCAAAAACCTGATTGCCATCTTACCAGTCTGTTGTAGTTTGGGATTATTATGTAAATTCTCTCCCCTGCCACTAACTGCCCATGCCAGCAGTTAACAAAAGTAGTTAACTGCTGATCACTTGGATGGGGGCAGGTTTGTCTCTTTTGGTTTTGGGGACATCTTTTCCCTTCTTAGCTCGGCGGAACTCAGGAGCCGTGGCTGCCGAGGAGGGAAGCTGCTCTGCTGGCTACGGCTAGGGCTTCTGGCTGAGACGCTGTTTTTTTCCTCCTCGCCGTGGCTGTTTCTCCTGGTTTCCTGCATCTGGGATCCCGGTCTCTTGCAGTCACCACCACCTGCACCGTCATGGCCTGCCTGCCCCGGCTGGGGCAGTGACCCGGAAGAGAGAGGTGTGCAGCTGCTTTTGCAGGACACGTGGTGGTTCCCCCCTTTCAGTTTTCTTTTTCCTTCATCTGGAACAAGAGACACGGAGTTCATCTGGGAGCTCATCACTCGTCTGTCTCGCTGGAGAGGGACTGGGAACTACTGGGAACTCACTCCGCAGCCAGCCGGACTGTGACATTTGACACTGCTTAAGTATAACTTTCCTCCCGGAGGAAAAACCTGCTGGGTTTTGTTGTTGTTTGGGTTTTTTTTCCTCTCTCTTGTGGTGTTGGGGAAGTGGTTTGCACTAGTCTGTTTACATATATATGTATATATATATATATATATATATATATATATATATACATATATATATATATATATATTTATATATATATCAGTTAAGAACAGTTATCCTTCTTATATTAAAATTCCTTCTTCTTAAATTTGATAGAGTGGCGTGATTATTGTGGAGGAGGCCCCCTCCCCCGCTTGTGGGTAAACATTTTGCTTTTTTCCCCTCAAACCAAGACACAGTCATATTGTTCCTCACTTTTATTTGCAGATATACATGAGCAGACCATTGCAGCTCCATTGTTAGATGACTTTGAGAGGCTACAGAACAACTACAGCAACTACATAAATAGCAGTGCTTTTCAGAATAGAAACATTTTTCATTACTTTTCCATTTATTATGTGTTCCATCTGAGAAATGTTCTACACTCTTGATATTGAACTAAAAAAATGTTAGGAAGCGTGTTTACATTTGTGAACTTCAAACCTGATAGGCCAGAGATGAGGAGCAGAACTTGTCCATTCCTACTTATCCTCTAAGATCTCTGGTAGTACCACATGTGTTTGCTGCTAAATGCGGTGCTGTGTTGACAGCTGTCTTTGTGGCTGCTTGTACTGGTATCCTGTGTGCATATGTTTCTCTGGGGAACACACTCGGCCTTGAAGCAAGATGAATGTGCAAAGGAGAAAGCAGCAGTCTCTCCTGACAGCCTGGGACTGACACTTCTGAATCTCAGGGTGTGCCAGATTGGGCTCCAGTTGTCAGGAAGGAAGAGTCCCTGGGCCCCAAAGGCTGCTGGTTTCAGTGGGTTCCCAAAACATCTTTAATACTGAATGGAAATAATTTGACTTATCTTTTTACAATCATAAACACTGTCTATTTGCAGATAACTAACCCCCTAAATTTATTTCATTTTTAATTTAACTTTGTGAATCATGTGTTGTAATTCCCACTCTTAGTAGATAATAATTGCAGGTAGCTGTAATAGCTGTCTACTGTTGCAGAATAAAATATCATAGTCTAGTTCAATTGTACCAAACTTAGGTAGAAGGATTTTGTGTAGGAACACTAGAAGAACAGAGGAAATTCAGAATTAGAATGGTGAAAAAATTTATTGTAAAAATATGCCTTTCCTATCTTCCATAAAGTGCTTGAAGACAACTCCTATGACTTGCTGAGCTCACTCCTAACCTGAATTATCCTATGAACCAATGGAATCATTCATAGCTAATTAATTAATATGTAGTGATGGAAAAGCAGTATGGAATAATCTAGGACGTGTAACTTAATCTCTAAATTGTTTTCTTAGTTGGCTGAAGCAAGGCATAATTTGAGGCTGTAAACAATTACAGTAAAATGAGTTAAAAGCAGGTTCTCAAATCTCTGAGTAAATCCTTGGTTTTATTTCACTGAGAGCATTCCTTCTTTCATTCACATCATGTTTATGTATATTGCAGAGATTTTTCAAAATTCTTTGTTTCTTTGACCTTCTACATTTACAGACTCCTTTCTGCCTGAGACAAAGAAGATTTGGGCATGCATGATTTCTCCAGGGGTGAAGTGGGGTCACATGGAGTCTACACACATAAATTGGGAAGTGTCTGGAGGACATTATGGAAAGAGCTCTCATATCCTTTCACTGACATTAATATGACTGGAGATCTCTCTGAAGTGCCTGTATGCTAATGCACACACAATTGGATACAAATGAGGGGAGGCAGAGATCTGTGTACAGAACAAGGATTGCAATTTCATTGAGTTCATAGAGTCATGAAGAGGCAGCTCATGTGGTTGGACTGAAACTGTGGATGGGTCACAGGTTTTTCAGAAAGAATAGACCAGGGGTGGAAGGGATTGGTCTTTTACGAGAACAGAGGGGACAGAGGGAGTCCACGGAACTTTGAATATAAAGTTGGCTTTTTTACCCTTTATTTCTCCTGCCTTTCTGTCTGTCTATTCTATCTGTCTCTCTCTGTCCTGTGTGGGTGATTAACTTGCAGAAAGAGGCTGTAGAATGTCTCTTTTTGGAGATACACAAACCTGATTGCGCAATATTCTATCTGACCACACTTGAAGCAGGAGTGTTGGATTAGTAAGCCTCCACAAGTAACCTTTCTCCTTATACATTTTGTAATCAGTCCAGAAGAGCGCCCCGAGCCTAAGGCTGTTCGAAGACACAATTGTCTTCAGATGAAACATTTGATATAATAAATCTTAAATAAGTTTTCCCCTTCTTTTTGTTTTCTTTGCTTTGTTTACCCACTTCATACTTAAAGCTTGGAATTGTTCCCTTGCAATAAATTCTATGGAGTGGGCCAGGTGAACACATTTAATCTGAAGTATTTGAAAATTTGTTCTCTCAACTTGTTTTACAGTGCTTGTTTTTACAGAGTTGTGTCCTACAATGTTCGGAGTGTTTAGAAACACACACATACACTCTGTGAGCATTCATTTAAAAACAGAACTAATGGAATGTTTCAGATGGTTCCAAAGACTGTAGGCAATTCAAATTCTTCAACAAAAAAAGTGTGTGACAGGAAAAAAGGTAAAAATAATGACGTAGTACAGCATAATTTCCATCTTTGAAGAACAGCCAGGCTCAGATCAGAATTGCAGTGTTGCAAGATAGATGAGGTCTATCAAATTGTGAGTGGCATAGAAAAGCTAAACATGCAATGACAGTTCTTTGCATTTCCACGGTAAGATCTACATGAATCTGAACTTAACAGCTGTGGGTTTAAAACTCCACCAAAATAACACTGCGCATTATGCAAAGTCTTTCAGAATGAAGAAGTTGGTCCACTTAAATGTCTCAGCTGAGGTCCGTGTTGCAATGAGCAGACAATTCAGCATGGCAGTAGGTATATGCTGAGTGTAATGGTTAATGGGCAGAGAGGATAGTGGACAGAAGAAGTGAGATTGACTGATAGAACAGATTCAAAATACCTTTAGAAACCAAAATGTTCACTACAGCTTGGGGACCAGCCACCGGAGCTCATGGCCTCTAATAGTAACAAAATAGTAAGGGGAGGAAAGAGAAAAATATAAATGAACTGCAAACATCATGTACTCTTTGGCAGGAAAATTAGGAAAGGCATCAAAAACTGTGCTTACAGCAATAAACAGGCTTAGGCAGTGAGTGTTGATGAGAAGAGTGTGAGAGATTTTTGCTGTGCATAGTCCTTTACAGACTGCATGCTGACTATGCATAACATAACATTTTCCAGCATAATGCAGGCATGGTCAGACACTAGAGACCTCATAATAATATATTTTTATAGAGAATTTTAAGTAAGTATCCTTAGAGTTGTGTACATATGAATTTTTTAAAGGTATAAAAAGGTAATAATATTTGTTTAAATATCATGCATTACATGTCATACTTCTTTGGAAATTATTTTTGCTTTAGGAATATAATAAGTCTTTCATCTGTAATAATTTGGTTGACACAGCAGCCTTTGTGTTCAACTTAATAGTAAGGTTTAAGTAAGGATCAGTTTTCAGACATCTTGATTGTCTTTTCACCTGCAACAGATATATTTGTGATGATAGATAAGTCTTTTAACATTGCCATGTTATATATTTTAAACAAAACATTAAAATATTATAAATATGAGGGATGGTTTCCTAAGCCATGAAAAGACAACATCAGGGTATGTTGTCACCGTTTTGAGAAACAGTTATCAGTAGAACAAGGTTTATGGAATTAGGTTTAATAACTGATCTTTAAGGAGTTTGTTTCAAGCACACACGGTCAAGCTTTGTAGGTGCTTGAATTTCCATCATTCTCTCTGTGTTTTTCATCTTCTCTTTCAGTGAATTACAGAAATTGTCTCCAGGGCAGAGTGTTCTCAAGCAAGAAAGCAATAAAAAAGGAACATTTCCCAGCATTATAGTAAAACTGTTTATTTCTTAAGAAAAATACGTTGTTTAAATAAGTTTGACCTTTCCAAAATTCAAGTTTTATGGAAAAAATATTGTCTTTTAAAATTATATGGCTGCACACTGAATTGCTCTATAATTCTGACCTTCAAGTCCTCTTTTCACTTCTCTGCCAGTGAGGTTTAGACTAATACTGTAGTCCTCAATGCCTCACTTTACTGTTTGGAGGGGAAAGAAATAAAAGACTTTCTATGACAGCACTTTCCAAACACTTCTACGGTTTCCATGAAACTCACTTTAAAAATTAAGCTACACAGATCCTTTTTTGATAACCTTATTTTAGAACTATTCAGAGAGATGACTGTCAGCTAATAGCTCTGTTTCCATAATTTTCTGGTCCAGTAAATGTCAATGCAATCCAGTCAATCACAGAAGCTTCTTACTAATCTTTTTTAGTTCTTTCCCTGACATTTTCACCACCTCAAAGGTGCACACGCACATGCACGTGCACACATATCCCCCCATACACACACACACCCACAACAAACTAGGACATTAGTAGACAAACTTTCATGCTAGCTGTAGGATCTGATTGTAACTTTTAAATTAATTCCTCATACTCCTTTCTATTCCAAGTTTTTTTTTCTACAGTCAAAAATTCTAGTAAACTAATTTAAAATCTTTGCATGAAAATACAAGTTTTGAGAATTTCATTTAGGAAAATTAAGTTACAGCATTCAATTTGATCATTTACAAAGGACACAAAAAATAAATTTTGTGCAAATGCAGAATGTATTCCATTTCGGTAGGTTTCACGGAGTTTAAGAGAGAAACTTTCAGAACCAGCAACCATAAGAAGGAATGGCTTAGACACCTACTCCTGGAAATGGTGCAAAATCGATTAATTTATGGATTGAGGAATGACAAATATTCTATTTTTTTACATCTAACTCTGATTATCTGTTGTGTGCTATGGGGGAAAGTAAAGCATCCTGTAAGCATGTGTCAAAAGTAAGTCTAAGACTGATTTCTATAATCTCTTACCAACTTCTTCAGTTCTAGATAGCTTCTTCAGGTATATTTCTTAGAATTGGAAAGGCAACAGCTAGAAAATTTTTATCATCATTATCCTCAGAGAAGAAGCTGTACTGTGACAGATGATGCTTCTTAACGTATCATGTGATCAATATATGGTCAAAATTCCTTATAAAATTTAAAGTAAATAAAATATGCCTTAAAAAGTAGTGTATGTCAAAAACTGTATCACCACATTTTGATATTTTTATGAAGGTAACACCACGTAAAACTTTTCCCCTTCTGTGTTTCTTGAATCCTGGGTTGCAGTGTCAGCAAAAAGAATGAAACAGTGCAACACTGGGATCTATTTTTCAGTCAACACAAGTAAAGGTGTACAGTACGGGAAAAGAGAGTCCTAGGGAATAAAGAGAAAACAAGGATGTTTGTGTTTGTGGATTTCAGCCTCAAATTTACAAAAAATTGGTAGAAAGGTGTCTTAAATTATTTATTTCCAAAAGGAAAACACTTCTTATACACTATTTATAAGAAAGGACTTTTGTTTTTCCTTTTAGTTTATGTTCTCAAAACTTGTTTGCCTAGCAATTCTGTAGTAAATGCTAAATTTCTTCACTACAGCAGGTACTTGTATTAGATGCCTGTTACCACATGCATTTTATCTACTTAATTAGTGCTATGGTAGTAATAGAGATAGAAAAGAGAAAGTAATGTCTTCTAAATCCCTGATTTTCGTAGTTTTATAACTTTCCTTTTTTGTTCTGGAATTAAGTTTTCTGTCAACAGAAACCAAATTTCTCTTTGCTTTGGAGGCAGAATTCTGTCCCTAAAGCAAAGAGAAGTTGAGAGTTAATAACTGTTCTGTGTTTCACATACAAAATTAACTTATTTCAAAATATTAGCTGAAGTAACACATTCCTCAGCAACTGATTATTAAGCTGATTCTAAGAATTCTAGCTAGAAATTCCTTAAGAGCTGGTCTCCACAATAAGGATGATAACAAGCAGGTATAGGCTCAAGACTTTGTGTGGTCCTCCAAAACTGATGAAGCATGTTTAGAGTTAACTATAAAGAGCAGAGAAAAAAACACACTCCAGCCTCCATTAGTAGGGGCCAACCTAACTGATTTAAATTACTTGCAGAGGTTAAATAGTATAACTTCATCTACCCTTTTTCTTCACCTTTACTAACTGCAAAATGATAATCACTAGCTTAGTATGCTTCTAAACAGGCTGGGTCTATGCCGGGTCCACACATGTTTTCTGAGATATTTAGTGTGTTTGTCAAAAATTTAATTCTAGGACTGCATAGCTAAAATCATTTTAGGAAGAAAAATTATTATATTTACCAGTAAATCTGAAGCATGATGGCTTTCTGGAAAAACAAGTTGTTTTGTTCTGCTTGTTTTTTATCAATTTTATGGAACTTACACAATTAAATCTTGATTAAATATTTGATCTTGTTTCCTTCTTTTTGGTTAAAGATGACCTTGATAAAAATGTGGTTTGTATCATATAATTTCATCTAAATTCACAGAATATTGCTAGTTAGAGAGAAAAAAAAGGGCTACATTTTCACAAGAGTACTTACGGTTGCATACATTCTTTTTCTCCAATTGCTCATTGCTTAAAGTGACAAAGTACTATTTTACTTTTTAATTAAAAAAAAAAGAAGAGAGAGAAAAAGAATCATTATCCTTTTTATCCTATCTCCCCATTTGCCTTTTAAATTGCAAAATAATCTATACACACAATTCTAGCTGAGAAACTTTTGAGAGGCTTGCTTTGCAATAGCTGGTATATATTACTTACTAAAAAGTAGTAAGTTAAGAAGCTTAAAAAAAGCAGAAGTGGAAACATTTCACACAGAAAGAATATAATGGATACAAAAAGAGAAGCTGTCATGAAGTCCTTGTGTTTGTCAGTGTAGTTAGCATCTCAAAGTTACTTTTTTCTTACTTTTCAAGTCCTAGTCTGGAAAAGCATATTGTGCTCTTTCAAGGATACTTGCAGCTCAGTGTAGGAGTAGATCAGAAATATTTTACTCAAATCACATCAAAGGATGTAACAATTTTTGCATACCCTTTTTTTGACTTTTAGTCCAAGCACATGTCCTTATTATATATCAAGGCTATGTTTTCCTGTTTATTGTTTTACAGTGGCATTTTTACAGAAATCAAATATTTTTTTTAATATACGCAGCTTTTTAGATTTGCATTTATAGTACAGATGCTTCATAAGACTGTGATAAATCCTTTGATACTTTTAACCACAGTGATGACATATTATGTCGGCTATATTAAAAATTTCAAATCCCAGAATCATGTGAAAATGGTCACTTACTCCAACTTTTCTCACACTACACCAAATTATGTCATATGGTATCTAAGGTTTCTCTTGAGGAAAAAAAAAGTAGGATTCTGTCACGTGAAAGGGAGAGGGGCAGAAATGCAAAGATTTCTAGTCCTACCTGTATTAATATAAACTTAATAGCTATATAAGCATCTCCAGAAAATCAGTCTCTTATGGACCCAACACTGCCTGTCAAACAGTGGATAGCACACATGTTGAAGGATCTCTGACCTCGGCTATGAGATGACACTTAATAGCAAGAAAAAGAACTTTCTCGATGACAGCTCTCAAAATAACATTTATTAATACAAGTATGTGACAATTATTGTGGGGCTTGTTGCCAGTCATAATGTTTAGCTGCAGGATTGTATTTAATTCATGACAAAAGATACCAAAAGAAACCAACACAAAGCACATTCTACAGAGACAAGCATACCAAACTTGAGTTTCAATACAGCAGTGTATCCCACTCCCACGACAGACAGAAACTAACAACAGAAAACTACTAAGAAGAAACACAACAACCAAAAAGACAAATCTAGACCCACCCCCAGCAACACAGAACAACAAAAGGACTTGCACACCACCTTCTTTGTAATACAAAGTAAAAGGAGAGAATAGAGCTGTTTCCCATTAACACACATGTGTAAAAGGAACTGCACACTGTAAAGGAATACAACAACTAATCTAAAGTAAATTAAATACCTAGTAAGTTGTGAAGTATAAGGCAAGTTATTGTTATGAGTATTAAAGCAGGAAAACACAGTGCTTATAGAGTAAGGATAAAAGTAGCTGTAAAGTAGAAGTAGAAGCATAAGATATAAGATAGAATGTATAAAGTAACAAGTTTTGTAAGAGAGTAAAGTATAAGATATAAACTATTGTGGGAGAATACCAGGGATATAATTAGTGGAAAAGTCATTTCAGGAGATGGATCTACAATGAGGACCCAGAGCTGGAGGACATTGCCCAGAGGGAGAATAATAGGGCTGTTTTGAGGTGGATCTACGATGATAACACAGGCCTAAAGGACATTGCGCTGAGGAATGTGGCAAAAAGAATAATAATGTGACTGTTTAAGGATGTTTTCTAGTTATGCCACAGTTTAAATAAAACTATTATGGCATCCTATTGTACTTTTCCCTTAGTAATTCCCCCTCCTAGATTCTTCTTCCCATAACCCCCTAGGGCATTTCCCTGCCATTTTGTCCATTGTGGTTCTTTATTGGATGTTGTATCTGGTTTCCTATTGGTAGTTTAATATATTATCCTATTGGTTGTCATCCCCATGTCCTGATTGGTGTGTTTCTTCATCCCTTTATTGTCCAATGGGAACTGAGGAACCACCCCTTTTTATGGAAGATTCTTCCCCCTACCTTATATAAATGAGTGCCCTACCCCAATAAAGAGCTTCTGTTTCACCTTGCTCCTGGTAATGTCCTTGCTTCGTCAATCATTGCAGTGCGCCTTGGGGCTTCAGGAAGCGGGGGCTGATCTCCCTTTCCTGCACCAATAGGAAACCTCCCTACAACAGCCCGCAAACTATGAAGTTTAGGAGCACATGGTTTCTCACCCCTACATTGTCCGAAGAGGTGGGAGGAGGCAGGGCAGCAGCTCTCAGCTACCCCTGTAGAGATGATGGCATTTCTCCCCAGTTTTTGCTCATGCCCAATCTCTTTCTTATACTTTTTTTTTCCCTTTAGGTAGTTTGGGTGGCTCTAGTCAATAATTGGTCTTGGGGTGATAGATAGCATAGGCCTGAAGGGCTTCTTGTATTTGTAGAAGATATCGCAAAGGAGGGCCATGTCATCTCCACAACACTCCATCCTTTGTTAATCTTATCAGTCTGGCTTTAGCAGTTTTGGAAAGCCACTGGGATGTTTTTGTCCTCTGACAATGGCTCTGGGAGCACTCCTCTGTGGGGGGGGATGGCGGGGGACAGGGCTGAGGTGCTTCCCTCAACTCAGCAAGACCTTATCAGGGCTATCACCACACAGATTCCAATAATAACAATGTCTTCTGTTTTGAGAACCCTTTTTATTTATAATATGATTTGTCATCAATAGAAATTCAAGTGTACGTTGACTCAGAATCTGTGCAAATTTCAAAACAATTTTCTTGTGCTTGGCACAAAACTTGTCTAAATCTCCTTTCTTCTACAGAATACATTTGCAGGTCTTCCTCCCTATGATGATGAGGCATTAAAAACATGTAAAAATCTCTGTAGAGTTGATATTATATGTATTTATTGCATGTGTGAAAACAGGTATACACTCATATAGATATGCAACTGAGAAAATTTTTTATTTCCTCTTACTATGGGTTTTCAACATATCACATATTTACAAATTAAGAGAGAAGATTTAAAATTTTGGAGAGGTCTGACATTAAACTATGGACAACTTATACAGTTTCTAATGAACATTAAAACTTAATATCTCAGTGACAAAAATATTTACTAAGGACAGTAAAAACAGATACAGTTAGCTAAAACAGGAAAGAAATATACTTGAGAGTATAAGTAGAAGTAACTAAACCAGATTGGAATCCATTAAAATGGATCAATCCCATTTGCAAATAATTCTTTTCACTAAAAGCCAGCAGAGATTTTTTTTATTGCTCTTATTATTGTTTAGATGCATGGCCTATCTGTTCTGGATATGTTTACATGCATTTATGAAAGATATTAAAAAATAACTACCCCCCCAAAAAAAAGAAAACAAAACCCACAAACAAACAACCAAACCACAACACCAACAACACCAACAAATAACATCAACAAAAAGAGATGTAACTGACAATTTCTCATACTCTCATTCCAAATGTTTTTTGCTGTGTTCTTCATTGAGGCATTCTGCAAGTCACCATTCTGTTATTGCTGGATTAAAATAAAGGTTTATCACTTCTTTTTGGATGAGTAATACAGAAACCTTTGGATGGTCTATGGATTCCTTAATATTGAATGATCCATGAGTCCAGTTTTGTTTTGTTGTAGTCTCTGGGGTTTGGTAATGAGAATTTTTAAACACATAGAAGCACACCAATATGCATGCACCTATTGAGACTGTTTGTAGAATGATTTATAGTTCAGCAATTTCCTTCAGGTGAATAGTAAGTCATATTCAAGCCATTGACCATTGAGTATGTATGGCTAGACTTCGCGAATGAAGATCTGGGAAGGGCTCTCCCCACGTGGGTGTGCCCTTCCAGACTGCTCAGTGGATTTTTTAGGTGAGGCACAGCGTGTGCAGAACTGGCCCCACCATTTAAGTCCTGAGGTCCATCTGCCACGGTCAAGCGATCTTGGACAGTGACAGTGAAGTCCTCGGGACTGTCACAGCACCCAGTACTAACTGGGGCTGACCCTGCTGAACATCCGAGATCTGGTGGGATGGGATGGAATGGCAGGGAGGCATTGAACTGCCAGGGGACGGTCCCGACTGAGACTCGAACTCAGGTCCTTGGGATTCAGAGTCCAGAGTGCTCTTTACGCCACAGGACTGCCCCGACTATTGAGTTCTACAAAGCTAAAAGCATATTTGATTTTCCTTCCCTCTGCTATTGCAGGTAAAGACAGTTTTCAATAGCATATAGCATAAGAATAGAAATGAAGAAAGTAATATTTTTTATGTATTTATGTGTACTATGTCAGATTACTGTTTCTGAGAAAAATACATAAATATAGACAAGCTTGTAAAAATGAAACTGAAATTTTGACAAGGAGACAACTTGTCTCCTGTGTTCTCCTCTAGATTTACCATAGTATAGTCAATGAAAGAGTACTGAATTTCAAAATATATTTTATAATCCATTAAACTATTTGTAGTAAAAGGATTGTGTTTCAGATCAAATGCAGTTTAAGAAAAGTCATCCATTTCATTGCATTTATCAGAAAGTGGACTTTCCCTTTAATATATATTTCAATCTGAAGAGCGACATACTGGTGAAATGAAAACAAATGACTGCTATCTCAAAAGAGACAATGTATTATTTCAAAATGTATGAAAAGGCCCTTGCTTTGCCCTTATGACAGTTAAATGCTCAAAGTGAGACAGGCAAAAAACATAGTTAACTCATTCAAGGAGACATGAAAAGTGACCCTCCATTTTTTAATTCAGTGTAGAGAGAAAGAGGGATGGAGGATGAAGGGGGCTGGTGAAATCTCTGTGTGTGTCTGTCTTTTTGAAGTCTCTCTGTGGTGTTTGCAAAATGAAACCAGCAAGTCTGAATTAGAAAAAGACACTTTCAATTTACATGATGCCTAAATGTCAATTAAAAGAAAATAAGACTGACTTGTAACACCACTGATGTCATAAAATGGGAATATAGCTGAAATTCAAAAGGGTGTGAAAGATAAAATGATCAGATTAGATGATGATCACACTGATGATAAGTCAGTGAATAAATGACTTGTTATCCAACACAATTTTTTATTTCAAGATTGAATCCTATTTGAAGGTATAGATTACCACTAAAATTAAGAAGAATACTGTATCCTTTTCAGTTTGGGGTAATGCAATCTTTTTCTCTGTTGCTATTTTTTTCAATATTTAAATCTCTCTCTTCGCTGTTCTGAGTAATCATGCATTAGCATTTGAATATATTTTGAGATGTTTCATTTGAAAGTGACATGAAAACATCAACACATTCTCTCCTATAAAGTATGGAAAGTAGAACTGATTTAATAGGGCTGAATACAGGACACAGCTTGTTCTGCTTCTGATAGTGGCCTGATACAAGAGATTTCAGGGGAAGTAAAAAACTATAGCAGACATTTGTGTTTTAAAATCATAAAATCATTTGTATTGGTAAACACCCTTAAGATCATGAAGTCCAGCTTTAAACCCATCCCTGACAAGTTCCACCAGAAAACCATGTCCCTGAGCACCATGTGTACACATCTTTTAAATACTTCTAGGGATGGGGACTCATCATTAACAATGCGTGACCAATCTTTCAGTTGATGCCTAAGAATTTAATATATTTTGGTATATTTGAAGTCACATAAGTTCTTCTGAACTGCTCAAATTCTAAGTGCATATATTAGCTGTCTTTCTCACAAGTTTCGGTGCTATTCTCAGGCTCAGCCGAGGCCACGATATTTGTGAGAGGCCACCTGCATATAACAGAAGACAGAACATCAGAAGAGGGCCTAACTTCCCTGCCATGGAAAGGGGGCAGTTTGGCAGGCCCCTATGGGTGGGCTGACTGGGGAAATGAGAATGGTGATTGGATATTAATATCAGGTATAAAAGATGTAATCTTCCTGGTCTGGGGGTCCGACATCTTGGGTTTGAACCTCAGAAGCTTCTAATAAAGTTAACCTGTATATCTTACTCCGTTAACTTGTTTCCAAAGTGCCTCTGTTCACAGGGGTATGGGCAGCAGAGGCATCGCAATGAAGAATTTTTTCCTAATATCTAATCTAAATCTTCATTGGTGCAACTTGAGGCCATTTCCTCTTGCCAGGTTGCTTATTATTTGGAAGAAGATACTTACCCCTACACTGCTACAACCTCCTTTCAGGTAGTTGTAGAGAGCTATAAGGTCTCCCCTCAGTCTCCTTTTCTCCAGGCTAAACAACCCCAGCTTCCTCAACTTCTCCTCATAAGATATGTGCTCTAGACCCTTCAATAGCTTCTTTGGAAGCTTTTCTCTCCTTGGACATACTCCAGGACCTCAGTGTCCTTCCTGTATTGAGGGACCCAGAACTGGACACAGTACTCAAAGTGCTGCCTCACTAATGCCAAGTACAGAGGGACGATTATTTCTGTAGTCCTGCCAGCCACGCTATTTCTGATACAAGTTAAGGTGCTATTTGGTTCCATACAGAGTCTAGAAGGTAAAGAATTACTTTAACATTTGAAGGAAAACCCCTGTTACAGAAGTTTTGTTTATTTACATCATTAAAAGACATTCTTGTTAATGATCAAACATTCATATTCTTTAATATTGGCATTTGCAATACCTTCTCTAGATTCCTCTTCTTAAGAAATAAATAACAATTCTTTTTCTTGATGTTATCATTAGAAATAATATATTCAATCATTTACTTTGCACTAAAAATACAGATATAAGTCATTCACTAAAACTGTATTTGGAATAAAGTATTTGAACATATAGGTTACCTCAGGTCCTAAAAGTGAGTTATGTATGTAGGGGATTAAGTCCTAGTTTCAAAGATATAGAATGCCAACTTGATAATCTTCAAATGTGTTTAATAGAGGTCTGATAAAAATAAAACACTAAGAGGAAATAAGTACTTTCCCACTTATATTAATCGTAAAATAGTAGTTCTGTGATTTTCTAATACACACCATTCTGGAATTACACTATATACTGTAAATAGTTTTGTATCTACCTTGTGCAGAGATTATATAGCACCCTAAGTAATCTATTAATCTGTTAAAGTAAATCTCTATAATCTTATAATTAAATGTACTGATAGTTGCTGGACAAAATATGAAAACACAGGTCTTAATACCACAGACAATATAAATGGTATAAAGTTTAGAGATCAGTATAGTAAAGAGAAAAATAAGTGTCCAAGAATGGGCAAAAATTTTGAACTTTATTAAAGTTTGGAACTCTACTTTCCATCTGATAATTGAATAACACCTTTAAGGGTAACAATAATTGCTACAAATTGTTGGCAGAATATTTCAACCATCTCCTAATGCTTTTTTGTCCTAACTGACCTAAAATTTTTCACAGATTCTGATGAGTTTAATTTAAGTTGAAAAAAAGGAGACAGCAGGCACTGTGTAAAATCTACTGCTTATTTTTGAAGGGTCATGAAATGTACTCTTTGCATCTTCTGGGGCTGGACTAAAAAATAGACCAAATGATGGTGTGCAAAAAATAAGAAGTAAAGGCTAAAGAGTGGAGTAGCATATCTGTTCACTTAGGTACTTGAAAAGAGTTATAACATTGGGAAGGAAGAGAGAAATGGGTAGAAAATAGGTATGAAGAAAAGTAGTTGTGAAAACTTTTTTGTTTGATGGTAAAATAAATTCTTTTTAATCAATATTCTCATTTCACCTCAGCCTCATATGGAGCACAATATTGTTTTGTGTCTTGCATTCTAGGAAAGAAGAAAGGAAATATGGAAATTTGCTTTCATAATAAAAGTCACAGAGTGCAGCCATTCCAGTTCAGAGACTATTGGTAGATATAAGTAAATAAATGAAAAAGAAGTTATAATATTATGTCTCTTTTGGGCATATTTGTTGGAAGATACATTATTCTCTGTGAAGAGTCAATGCAAAATGGGTCTACATTCTTTTAATGATTTTAATAAAATTTCCATTGTTTCCCCCAGTGTGAATGGAATATGGGAAATACTGTACTTGAAATAGAGTAAACTTTGATGTTCATTCCCCATAAGGAGTTGTGATGGTTTTCTATCTTTTTTAAAAACTAATCTCATGAGACACCTATATGTTGCAGCTCTAGAAATCTGTACTTAAATAGCTGCTTTGTCAAATAAAACATCAATAAACCCAACAACTAACATATGAATACATTGAGGTGATTAGGCAAATTATACAGAGCCCGTGTATTCAGCAAAAAAACATGGAATTCCTTTGACAGCAGTATTGCATTTTTAAAGCTTCTTTCAAATTTTCTGTGCACACTTAGCCTCAATAAAATAAAAGTACAGCACTAGGAAAATGTCTTAGTTTTGATATTTTGTAATAAATAGATTGAAAGAATTAATTTCAGTGTTACAAAGGATGCATTTAAACCAGTTTTAAGAGCTAAGCACTTTCTAGGTTGTATTTCAATTTAAATCCCAATATGAAGCTCTGAAAACAGTCACATTTTTCTGTGCAGATTGAAAGTGTGAGGTGATTGTTTACAGTGTGTGGAACGTATATGACATATAATATGTGGATGTGTAACTTTTCAAGAGCTGAGTGACAAGCATGAGAAATGGTTCTCTGTACTGATGACTGCACTCCTAGCCCAGATGACAAGTGTGTGAGTATTTCCCTGGAGGGCAGTATGAAATTGAGAATCACAGTGGTGACTAGAGCTAAGCTAAAGAAGAGTACTGCTATTACCTATTTTATGAAAACCATACTTTCTATGTAATCTGGAAATAGATACTTAAAATTTGGATTAATGGCATTTATTTTTTACAAAGATCAGAAAACAATCCTGGAACTACAAAAAAGAAGATATTTTGCACCAACACTTTTTTGTTTCTTTGTTACTGTACTTCTGTTTATGAAAAGATTTACATTGTACTGATACAGTCTGTTGTGGCATAGATGCACTGAAACTGTGATAATTAATCAAACACGAATAATTTTAAGAACAATGTCTTTATATCTATACATACATGTTTTCTCTCCCTAAAATTCTCATTTCATCATGAAATAAAAAGCTCTATATATTTATTTACTCAATGCATCAATCAGTCTTGCAAATCATCCTTTCAACTTAACGAAGGCTTCTTTACAAGTTATCAACAATATTATCTGGAAATATTCAAATATTACAATCCTGACTATTCCAAAGTGTGAGATTTGTTTTTAAACCATATTATTAGCACATATTAGGTGCAATCATACATACACAAAGGATTTCCTGTCACTTCTCCAGGATAAGTATTACTGTAGTGTTCAGATATATACTGAAACAAGTTCCTTTTTTCTTTCCCTCCTCCTTGTAAAATGTTCCAATACATCCACCTGCACCATAAAGGTGTGACCGCTGTGTAGGTAAGTCTCTTTATTTCATCTTTTCATTTGCCTGACATTATTAACAGATCACAAAATCACAGAGTAACTTAAATTGGAAGAGAGCAGATCCAAAATGGAGCCACTGGAGGATACAATAAGAGTGAAAGGAGTGAAAATTAGCCTTTGAAACCAAGGATGAGTGCGCAGAGGAAGATGTTTTAATTTTTAATCTTTTTTTTTCTCACTGCTCAAACCTATCCTAATTATCATTAAATTAATTTTCCTAAGTTTGATGTGCACATGATAGTATCTTTATCCAAACCTCTAAGTGTTTTGTTTTTTTTTTTGTCACATTTTGTTCCCTGGGTGGGCATCTCACTGCTGGACAAAGTTAATCCACCAAAAATCTACTGTTTAAACTGAGTCACTTCTACCAAGTTGTTGGGGACCTTGCTTACACAAAGGTTGTGTATCACCAGTGATGGAAATCACTGAAGTCCTTTCATATATTCCACTGCTTTTGCAATAGCTCTCTCTTCCTGATAAAGAATATCCTCTATTGCAACTATTGTCTGTTGCTTCTTACCCTATTATGGCACACATAATAGAAAATGTCAAATTCCACAAGCTCTGTTGTTAGGTATTAGCATTAATACTTCCCTTCTCTCTTTTTAAGTTTGAAGGAAATATAATTTACTTAGCCTTTTCTTGTGCTTTATGCTTTCCAGTCTCATGAACTTTGTGTGGCTTCTTGCTGGATGCACTCCAATACATTTCTGTCTTTTTATCTTGTGCAAGGAAGTTCAAAATTAGATGGGACACTGCAGGTGTAGCCTCAAAAGTAGGAAATAGAGGGAAGAAGTAATTTCTGTCAACTCACAGGCAGCCATCTCACTAATGCAGCCCAAGATGCTGGTAACCATCCTTGGTACAATGATGCATTGATGGCTCATATTTCAGCTCATTTGCCAGGACCTCAATGTCCTCTTCTGCAAAAATGTTTTAAGGCAGTCAGTCTCTAACCTGTACTGATGTGTGGGATTATTCTTGCTCAGATGCATGACTTTTTCTTTGACATTTCTTAATTTCAGGAGATTTCTTTCAGTCCTTTTTCCAGCCTGTTGTAGTCCATCTGAACAGCAGCCTTACCCTCCAGCCTACTGACTGCTCTCCTGTATTTGGTACTGTCTGCAAAGCTGTTCAGAGTGCACTCCATGCCATCATTCAAGTTTTTAGTAAAAGCATTGGTCAGTGGTGGCTCAAGATCCTTGAGGGGAAGCACCAGTTACAAGCTAGTCTTCTCTTAGTTTCATAATACAGTAATGATCAACTTTGATCACGATGGTCTATCCAGTTTTCTGCTAATCTCATTTTCCACTTATCCAGTCCATGCTTCATAATTTTTGCTATAACACGAAATACTGGGCAAATTCCTTATGAGGTCAAGTTATGTGACATCATATAAGACTTACCTTCTCTTCTGCATTATATCTTCC
The DNA here is from genome assembly GCF_047495875.1 of Pithys albifrons albifrons. Taxonomy (NCBI): domain Eukaryota; kingdom Metazoa; phylum Chordata; class Aves; order Passeriformes; family Thamnophilidae; genus Pithys; species Pithys albifrons. Next base: position 47,980,971 of record NC_092458.1, read on the forward strand.
ATCATCCTATTATGCAGCATTTTTCCTATTCCTCATCTTATAAGCATTTTTTGTCCTATATATCCTTTATTATATCTGTTTCTCTATTTCTTCTAGTTTTCAGTCATATTTTAAAATGTTCTTCTCCTCTTTAGTTCTTCCACAAGTTTGATGCTTGACAAGTCCATATTTTCAGTCCTCTGTTCTGCCTTTTGTATAATAAGAGGTATAGAACAGGTTCAAACTCACAGCTAAATCAAAATAATAATATTTTAAATTATAGAAAATGAAGAAACATGTGTTCACATTTCTCAAGCCACTCTGTCCATCCTAAATTATGTGCAGAAGACAGCAATTTCTGATGCAACCTTGTAGTCGCTTCTAAAGATTAAACTGGCTTCCCAAATGGTCTGTTCAGCGTAACCTGCCATTTCAAGTCTATTGGCACTACATCTTTGAGCCAAGTATTGTGTAGCAAATTAAGATTGCAAAAAAACATTGTAAAGGTTGAGATGTCTAATCAAAGGGAAGGAACTTCAGCACGTGGATTCATCAGTGTCAAAACCTTTAAAAGGTTTGAAATGTTTTTGCTTACCTGTTTCTAGCTACCCATGATAAACAAAAATAGAATGGGCTTCTGACATCAGTGTGCTTTATCAACTAAATTAAATCATTAACAGCTGAAAGAGAGTCCTTTATTATAAAATTGTTTCCAACATATTTGCCTACAGTCCCTAAAAAACTGGCCATGTGAGATACACTGAAGTGTGGGAAGGGCAAGTTGTGCCCTTCGTTTTGGAGAGGAGCTTCAAATTAATTTTGCTTCAAAATTCATTGATTACTAAACATAGAGCATGGTCTAAGAATTTTCATGCATTTATGCCTTGCATGTGTTTGGTTTCCCAGCTATACTTTGTGTAATTTCATCTGCTTAGTTAGAAACAGCATATTCATTTAGAGTTCAAGTAATAAAGATTTCTTTTTACATGTGTATCTGATTCCATAAACTAAATTCATTACCTGTGGATGAGAGGATAAATTTGTATGTAAGAAGATTTTGAACTAAAGTGAACTGTGATAACATCAATAAAAGGAATGAATAAACATATGTGGCCTGAAAAAAAATGTGCAATTGTACAGTGCAATACCATAGAATGAGGTTTAATGTACCTTTACTTCAATTTTCAGGTGAAATAGGCCATCATAATTCAAAGTCAGTTACCTCTGGAAATGTGTTAGAGATGGAAGAGCAAGGTAATTGCAAGAGTAATGGTAAGCAAGATGAATATGATAATTTTCACCCAGATTAAGCTTAAGTAAGAAGGATTTCTTGTTGTTTTTCTTTTGTTAGTTTATTGCCATTATTGTTGCTGTAATTGCAAAAAGACATTGATAAAAGACATTTATATTAGATTTCTCGGACAGAGTAAAAATTATTTTACTCTTGCTTTCTTTTTCTTGTATTTGTGACATTACCAAGTTAAGTAAAGAAATGTTTTCTTGTGTTTATAGGATGTAGTGACTTTTTCAATCAAAGTGATGAACCCTGAGCCCTATGAGCCCTGAATCAACATAAGAAAACTACTGAATCTCTTAAGGTCAGGCATCTAAACCCTGGAAGGAAAGGCTTTCAGACAAAATTTTTCTTTGGTATTCCTTACTGATATTTTATTTTGTATGCAGATAATTGTGGAATACTTTCTGAAGTGCCCTGGCCTCTTTTGGCAAAGCATAGATATTCTTATTTACAAAACTTCCAAGTCTGCAGACCTTTACAAGAGAAGAGAGAAACAGGTGAAAATGCAGGGGAAAGAAAATCTTAGCCAACATACCTTAAATTCAGATGCATAAGGTCTCTCTTCCTCTTTGTATGCAGCTCACAAGACAATACGTTCATGGTCATTGCAAGCATTTTTTGTATGAGATAAAACCTCATAGGTTTCAGGTTTGGATAAATGGTCTCTTTATGGCTCACCTCTACTCTGAGGGTTCTTTAAGGCTTACATAGTGGGCAAAAAGACGTTAACTGTATATTAAAACATTACATTCAGCTTCAGTGGACATTGCTTATATTGCATCTTCATCTTTTTCAAGCACTGAACTATACATTACATTCACAACATAAAACCTGACATTCATATACTTTTATACTGATGAATTTAATACAAGAGGTTTGTTACTGCCTTTAATTTAAGCCATCACATCTAAGCCAACAGACATCATGTAAACCAATTAGTTTTGATGAACTGAAATCCAATCCTGTCAATGAAAAAAAACCAAACCCAAAATACAAAACATGAGAGAACACTTTAGGAAAATAAGATCCTTTGATCAGAAAAAGTCTTTTTCAACAAGTGTATCCTAAATTTAAAATACTTTACTCAAAAACAAAAATTAAAAAAATTAAAAAAACAACAACACAATAAATAACTCCAGAAAATATCTGAAGAAAAATATTAAAATCTTCAAGCTAAACAGAATTCTCTGAAGTTCTTTGTTGTACATGGTTCATTTTATAGTTTAACTCTGGTACACTTTGGATAAGTTAGAATACCCTAAAAATGTCTTTTTGACAGTTATTGGTATAGAAGGAATTCTCTATGGATTAAGACATATTTTTATCCTTAAATAAATCTTATGAAGCAAATGAATGCTAAAAATGTTTGTATTTGCATAATTCTAGAGATGGGAATACAGTTTCTTTAATCATTCTCCAACAGCCTATTCAGCTTTTCCTTTGAACTGGTGACTCTGCACTTTGTTATACCTGCTCTTGTTGAAAAGGTTTAATATAAATACCTCTGCAAAACTAAACTCCCCTAATTTTGAAGGATTTGAGCCTGATATTCCTACTCTGTGATCATTGTTAAGATATGAGATTTCAGTAGACTTCAGTATCACCACACTATGAAGTGGCCAAATAGCCTGTCCTTTTTCCTGGGTTGTGTTTCTTGGTTTCAGCTACAGCAAGTGATCTGCTTATCTAAAATAGGGAACCTCTACCAGACACTAACAGCTGTTTGGACTGACTGGATTCTCCAAATGACTGCCATGAAAAGCAGAACACCATTTTCTTCAAAAAAGTACCAGAAGTGGTATAAACTAACCTTTCCCAAAGCTAAAATTCAGTTCTGTGAAAGCAACTTATTGACATGGTTTTGTCCTTTTTTAAATTCATATAAAGTTGAGAGGATACTGACTTTTGTCTCAGCCAGGCAAACTTGCTTAAAGTAAAGGTCCCACTGCGAGTATTTTGATGTCCTTTGAAAGGCCTTATTTTCTTGTTTCTGTGATTGCAGTTCTGATGACAATTAGAATAATGTGAGCAACCCATGTAGGTATTTTTTAGAGAAGATCTAAACTTACACTTCATGTTTTCTCTCAAAACTAGGTGTGTGATAACAATGGCTAACAAAACAAAACCTTTCTGAAATAAAGAACAGAAGTTGCAACGAGAAATAAGTGACATCTACTTGCGTTTCTAATTATTTAACATACAACACTATTTTTATGAAGGTTCTTTAGCTTCCATATGTGTGAGGAGCTGAATGAAAACAGTGGAAATAAATTCTAAGTAGGTTGCATGCCAGTTTCAGCAAAAAGTTAGGTACTAAAAGAAGAGCTGAATCTGAGCCTAAATGGCTAAAAGGAAATTATCCTGTCTGGAAATAAACCCTTGCCAGTACTGACTGAGATTTCTACAAGTAATGCAGACTATATTAGGAAGATGGAATAACAAATCTGAGATCTATAATACACTGCTTATTGTTTGCTGAGATATCTACGTTAGCCAAAATGGCAACAGAGATAAAAAAGACATATATGCTTAAAAATTCAAGATTCAGAAAGTAATTGAGTTTATGTGATTTCTAAATCTGCCTACCACTGCAGATGATACCCCATTTAGCTTGGTGGCAGGGTTCCTACAGTTCTTAGAAATGTCTTTCCATTAAGGTAGGTGTTAGTCTTTCATTTAACACCAGGGTGCTAGCTGGCAAGGTTGATGCCCTCTTTTTTAATGACAACTTAGACGTAATATCAGTCTTGGCAAAGTGCATGTACTTTTCCTGTAGTTTCTGAAAACTGCTAGAGAAAAATCCAGCAACATTTCAGAGAATAAAGTACTCTCTTGTCTGTTTCCACCCTGTACTTGCCATCCTAGAGAATCAAGCACTCAGAACCAGAATTTTAGTCTGCTGCATCAGTTTCTGACAGTCCTGAGTTATAGCTTCCAAAAGGATTGTGAGGAAAAGTTTTATGCAGAGCAGACTAAAGACTGAGCCTTACATTATTCTTGCAAAATCAAAATCATCTTAGGGTGAGAAAGTCTTAAATCCCCTCACTTCCTTAATAAGTGCTTTGATTACTATCCTTTTGCTGTCTTATTATCTTGGCCATTAGCCTGAGTGAGTGAACATGTTCTAAGTTTGACTAGATATTTCGATGCTTCCATAAAGCTATGTGAAGGGAAGATTATTTTATGCCTTATCCCAGGAGGCAACTACTGTTCTAATCTGCACTACAGACAGATGGGTGTGAACATTTATTCCAGTAAAATTTCGTATGCCAGAAAATGTTCAGTTTGAGGCCTAGTGCTAAGTCACCTTAGTAGGCTGGAGGAGACTCCTGCATGGTACTCTTGAACTTTTACATCCATGGAGCATATTAAAACTCTAAGTGCTTTGCTGCAGTGTGCTATCATTCTTGAAATGCCTACCAATTCAGTTATATACCTTTCATTGTTTCACAGAGTGTCATAATTGCTATTCTCCTTAAATTTCAGTTATTTCAGAATTGTATAATAATACAAGCAGGAACCAAACACAGTTTCAGTTTTAGATTTATTCTCCATTCATGACTGAGTTGATGTAGAAGTTCCTCAGGGTGGGTTAGATAACCTAGTTTAACACTGACACCTTTAAATTCCTTTTAAGTAGATACAAACTGGTCTCTGCTCTCAGCTTGGTGAAAAAGAAAGAGTGATATCTGTAGTTTCACTACACTTCTTTCTTCCTCCTATATATACTTAGTACTGTCACAGAACCTACTTAAAACACACACAGTAGTCACAGCAAGAATAAAGCCTTTTCCCCATGTTTATTATATAGTTAAATATTAATCAGTTTATGTCCCTAGATTGCCTAGAATGCTCAAAAATTTTTGAAGATGTTTGAGTCTTAGACTTTATCCCTGGTTTTACTTTTCACAGCTATGAACTTAAGCAGTTTTTCAGTGACATGCATTTTTAAGAAATTCTAAATCATTAATGCACATTTTTAAAAGATGGTCTGAGGAAGCCAAAATAAAAAAGCTCACACAGGCTGCCAATCTCAGAGAATGTAAAGCAAATGACAAAACTCCATGTGTGTTTCACACTGCAGCGCAAAGCTATTTCAGACACAACTGGTCAGTCCTCCAGTAAACAGTATTTGTAAAGAAATTCAGAAAAACAATAAAAAGCCTACAATATTCTGTTTATTTTAGGGTGATTTTTAAAAATATTTGAACTATTTTGATCCTTTGGAAATATAATGACTATGCATGAATTTTAGCTAGTAGGTGTTGTTCACTCATGTGTGGTTTTCTGAGGCATTTTAGTTTTTTACCTGACTATATTCTAACCATATTTTAGATAAATGCCTGGTTTTAAATGTTGGGTTTTTTTTCTTTTTCTGAATGTCTCATTTCTCATATTGGAAAAATACAAACAAAAAAAGCATTTTAAATGTTCTGCCTTTCAGGTTTCTTTTTTCTTGTGCAAAAACCCAGTAACTTGATAAGCAAAATGTTCTTTACAGAATTGTGCCACAGATGTTAAGTGTGTCATGGAAGAAAAGTGACATTCTGTGTCCTGGGTGAATAAGCTAAACATGTTAGTTAAATAAACTCTATTGTTCAGTTTTTTCATTTGTTTTTGTATGGGACCTGCTTTTCAATATGTGATTGAACTAATGACGATCAGCTCAAGATTTAGGGTCATACAGATGAAGAAACACTGTCTATTGTTCTGCGTGACATAGGCAGAAACTGAACTCCTTTGTGTAGCTATGAATAATAGACCTCTGAAGATGCCTATAAAGAAGTACTTTGATCCCTGAAGTCCTCAAGGGCTGAAAACATAAGAGTTAATAGGTTTTAGCTGCCTTTGAAAAGTAAACTAAAATTCCTAGAATAACAATTTTAATTGTAGGTACTGAACATGAGGACTGAACATCTCTTGAATGCCAAATACTTTTGCTGAACTAAGTTATAAGGACTGATCTATTTTAATGTCTCAGGCCAGTTTTTCTTACCTTATCCTATTATGATTCAGCATATCTGTAATGCTATTTTCATTGCTTTAAGCCTGACACCACTTTATCCCTATGCAATTACTTACCTTATTTGCATAGTAGTATAAGAGAAACATAAGAGAGCTGTCTGTTTACACAAACTAAAAATATTTGGGGTTCATAATTGTGCTAATTAAATCATTCTCACAAAAATGTTTATGTGACTTAGGAAATCAAATTCTGTTTACTTTTATTTTTCTTAGTCAGAGCAGTAGTTGTTAAGTACATCTTAAAGAAAGGGTGCTAATATTTTAAGAATTGTTTCCTGTAGCTTGACAAGTCTTCACCAAGGCAGGCAGCTCTGCTGTGTCCCAAAGAGGTCAGGCACCGCAATCACAGGGCAGAAGGCAGCTATTTCAATAAGGAAAGGTTTTAAAACTAGACTTCTATTTGTATTCTACAAGATCTATGGGAATGTCTGCATGGTTAATATTGATTACTCTGTGGTTGGATTGTGAAGAATTTCCCCTATCATGTGTCCTTGAGACAGTAATGTAGAAATCCATTTGTCTGATGTTTAACCTTTCACACAGCTGCTGAATTGAGTTACTGTGTGCATGAAACTTTAGAAACAAGTAAATTACCATGGGAATAATGAAAACTAAGAAAACAAGTACTGCACCAAGCTTACAAAAACAATGTCAATTACCACATGTTGTATAATGTACAAAATTGCATCTCTGTTAGAACTCAACTTTTCTAGTATACTTCATCTTTTACTGGCATGTTCAAATGAAATTATCTACTTTGCTTTTATGTATCAGTGTAGTGGTCCTTTAGCAGCAACTTGTTACGTGTGGTTTAATTCTTGGGTTTGGAGATATTCAAGGCTTCCAACAGACTCAGAGATGCAACATCAGCATGACTAAGATATAAGCCTCACCACAAGTGAAAGGGTGCAATCTGAACGTGCTGGTAAAGGAAGCAGTCATATACTGGATGATGACAAGAGACTACTGGGATGTATTTGACAGCAAGAGAAACAGTGAATAAGTAAGTGACAAGGATGAAATTCAACTAAATAAATATTCAGGCTTAGATACAGGTATTTATTTTTCATCAACTTCTGGGAAAAAGATTGTTTTGATACCTGAATCTAAAACACATGCCTTTGACTGAAGTTGAGTTCATATATTTATAAGTTTTTAAAATCCTCAATATTTGTTCATATATTTACAGGTTTTTTAAATCCTTGATATTCTAATAATCTTGTAAGGCAAAGCCACTCATGTTTTGTGTTAGGACTCTTTGATGTTGACAGTCCAATATTAGCAGCAGTTCAGGAGATTAATAGTTGCTACAGATCGTGAAAAAGATGTGCAATAATATAGTGCATATATTTGTATGTCTATATATTGTGCAGGATTTACCATGTATCAATCTGTATGTAATGCAAGAGAAACGGAATGAGAGATTTGTGTTTTAAAATGTACCTTTCAATATGAACAAAATACTTGAAAGCTATTTTGATCTTCTTTAATAAGAAAAAAAATTATCCATAGAATCACTTGGGCATCTTTCAAGATTTATGTCAATCTATGATCTTTTTAGAAAAATAGTGGAACAAAGAAATAGCATCTTGAGAAAGGCTAACTGAATGAAAACAATGGGACCAAAGTAACAGTTCAGACTTTCATCTTTTGAATTTCCCATAGCAATAATACTTGTGTCCACAAAACACCTCTTTGTATCTCATTTGCACTTTTAATTGCTTGCTGGTGACTCTTCCACATGCTACTATTGCCTTCATGTGCCACTACCATGGTGAGAAATGTCAAGTTTTTCCATGTCATGACAAACTTTCATCATCATCATGCATCTCAGAGTAGCAGTGGTTTTTTCTCACCTGTTGATAAGCCTTTTGAGTCTATATCCCCTTCATCCAGTTTATGGAGTGAAATACTCTCAGATCTGCTTTTGCATAAGAATAGCATAAATCCATATACGAGACTTTAATGTATTTCTGTCAGTTCATGGTGAGAGAGAAATGGTATTAGTGGTAAAAGTCTTGATCTCCAAAAGTTATTTTCATGCATTATGGGACCTTCAAACACAGAAAAAAACCCAAACCATAATGTTCATGAAGGTAATGGAATCTGTTCAGGTACAACAGGTGGTAGATGTAGCAAATATCAGGAGTCAGTAACAGGGATAAATGTCATCTAACTCTTCATGCTATATTATGTTATTACCTACATCTGAGTTGACTACTATAAACTCCTTTGAAATTAAGTGGGGAAAAATTACACTTTTGGAGTAAAAATTATCTGACCTTTGTGCATACTGAAATGTCTTTTTTCTTTCTAATGATTCTAAAAGTGACCAGTCCTGATACATACTTCTGCATTTACAATACTGTCAGCCATATTCTAAGTTTTCAGGAACTTTGTTTTTATTTGTAAGAGTATAAATTGAGCCATGACTAGTTATCTAATTGTTATCTATTACTTCACTGAGTAACAGAACATAAAAGAGATGTTTCTTTCATTTCAATCCCCAAAAATGACAATATATACATTTCTCAGCCTTCATAAAATAGAAAGAGTTTTTGCTCCGTGGAGATGGTAAAGAAAATGCTTAGGGTTCAATCCTTTCACAAAGTCCTAATAAAAATCTAGAAAGGTTCTCTTACCTCATATATTCTATAAAGTAAAGACATAAAACATAAGGGAATTACTTTAGTGATAATTCCACCATTTTCAGCTTTGAAACTATGGTGGGTTACCATAGTTTCGTATCTATGGAGCAGACAGAAACCATATCTATGGACCTCTCTTGTTTATAAATTCTGCAATTCTACAGAAAACGTCCAACAAAGTTCAGAATATTTTTAATTAATTCTGGATTTAAACCTTTCATTTCTCTATAAATGTGATGATATTAAAATGTCCCTGATTATAGGAACTTCATGGAAGAAGAAATAAATGTAGTGGAAGATTCTTGGGAATAATTTTGATATATTTGTTTTGCCTATTTCAAATGCAAGAAATCAATAGATTTGAACATGTTCAATATCTACAGATTTCAGATTTGAATAGAAAGTAGTTTCCTGTAGTTCTTTGGACTGGTGAAGGATGAGCATGAAAAGACAACTCTCATAAATGCATCCATTTTAAACTTTTAAAATATCTTATATAGATGTGTCATTCTCTTACACATTCAGTAGTGCTCTAATTTCTGCTTGCATCAAAGTCAGCCATCAAATTTGCCATGACATTGACTGGAGCAAAACCAGGCAAGTGCAGAGTCTAATGTGGTAAACAGAGAGTTATCAATTTTAAGAAGTAAAGCAGAAGTCACACTTGGTACAATGGATATTTTTTTACAGTAAGTAGTAGGCATTCTGAATATTTTGCCTTGCCATTGGAAGTTACTACCTTAAAACTCATTCAGGAGGACCACTGGAAGACTTTATTCTGTTAAGATTTGGTAGAGTTGATTCAAGGAGAGTTAAACTGCTGGGGACATAGTTAATCATGTCTGACTCATAAATTATTCAAAATAACCTCACTGTTATATAGAGGTTGCATATTTAGAAGGCACTTGAAGTCTTTTTTTTTTTTTTTTAATTGCTGAATGCCTGGTGAGATGAGATATTAGAGCCCTCTGATTCAATTTACTAGAAATATTGGAAGAGAACTCTTGTCTCTTTTTTCAAGTCTTCATACAAACATCTAAGCTGAAAGTAATGAGATGTTTACCTTGCTACAGAGTTCACAGGAGAAACCTTCCCCTCAGAGGAGAAATGTACATACATACTGTTGTAGGAAGACTCAATTTGTCAATTGAACATTATCACATAGTTGAATGCGACACAAAAATAAATAGTCAAACAAACAGAAACCTAGACTCAGAAAAAAAAATCTTTTGAGATTAATTGAAAATAAATAATTTATATAAATTTAAGGTTGAATAGTTAATATTGTTGACTCTGCTTTAGGGAGATCTATATTTATATATGCTGCATGCAATTTCCTTTAAAATGCATTACTGAATATATACAAATGCAAAATACTGATACATTTCCAACTGAAAAAACACAGTAGTTTCCAGCTTGGTGTAGGGGCAGTTAAGTCTGTTTTTCAAATTCAAATAACCATATGAATATGGCCTTAGTTTTTTGCTTCTTTAGATATGTTTATTTAGAAGCAAAAACAAAAATGCAATTAATTTTAGACACAGTTAGGATGATCATATCCCAACAGCAGTAGCTGAGTGAAACATCACAGTAAGAGAAAGAAGCAGTAGAATAAGAATAGAAATTAAAAATAGAATGTATTTATTTTTTTCCAAATGTATTCAGAAGGACAAAATGGTACTTTGAACAGCCTGAAACTGACATCTTCCTTTAACAATTCACAGTTATTTGTGATCAAGGGTTATTTTTAATTTTTTTTAATATTTATTTTTTTCTAAATTTAAGACAGAAATTCAACTCAATGTATTTTATCTGGAATGTCTTTTTTCTATACAGTCCTACATTTATTTTTCAATGTGAATATTAATAATTAATGGTAAAGAGAGGAAAGCATTTGTATAATATCTGATATATCTTGGAGGGAAAAAAGCTATTTAGCAACAATTGCATTCTTTTGTGTTATGAAAGTAAAAGTCTTCTTAGAATCCATATTTCTCCATGTGTAAATTTGGTAATTGTTGTTGGACAGATTAATTTTTTTCTTTACTTTTAAAGTATATTTGTCAAAATCTATTTTGTTAACATAAAATATGTCTACCTGAACTAAGAGAAATAAAAAACTCTTAAAACCTTTAGACTTCCCATAACTACTTTGTTGATTCAACATTATATATATATTTAACAGAATTAACTGTAGCCAAAGGAATCTATAAGTATCTATATACTGCAGTCATGAGGCGCAAAGGTCAACATATGCACAGTTGTACATACATGAATCTATAGCTGTATATTTATTACACATGGAATGCAGAAAAAAATGCCAAGAAAGATATTCCTTTTGCCTAAAAGGAAAGTTTGTGTGATTGACAGAACAGTATACACCTTATGCTTCTCAGTTTGATAAAAAACTGAATTTTTAGGATAAAGGTTTGCTATTTGAGTCTCTATCAAATCTTAAAACTTATCTCTATTGCTAACATTTTTTTCTGTATATCATGATTTAATACTGAAGTTTATTACAGAAGCATAAAGCCCCAGTCTTGATCTCAGTCTAGATTTTCATCAGTCTACTTCTGTTGCATTTAGTTTGAATTAAATCTCATAAATCACTTCTTTCCTAAGCAATTTAACTGTGACAAATGCTATATAAATATTTTGATGCAGAAATAATTTTTCAGTATTGTTTTATATAATGTAAAAACCTCTGTGAGAAAAAAAAGATAGTGTTGAGAAATCCAGTGGCATTTTATTTATCAATGAAAATCATAAGTCATACAAGAACAAGAACTGAGCATACACTTCAAGAATTATTCAGTATGAGAGTTTTATCTAATATCAGAAATGTTGGTTTAGAAACTGACTTGTTTCTGTGGTATAACGTCTTTCCATAGCTTCCCTGAAATACTTGAGAAAGTGTGCGCATTACATGTTCTAGTGCTGATTGGGACATAGTAAATTTTCTTCACAGGGGCTAGTATGGGGCTGGTATGTTTTAGATTTATGTTGAAAACAATAATTCAGAAATATTTTAGCTATTGCTGGGCAGTGTTTGCACAGAGCCAAGTCCTTTTCTGCCTCTCAACCTACCCCACCAGTGAGGAGGACAGATGTGCACAAGATGTTGAGAGGGGACACAGACAGGACATCTGACCCGTTGTAGGTAGGAGCAAAAGGTTTAGGTAAAATTTAATAAAGAAATCCTGATGTTGAATCACGAGGTGCAGAAAGAACTCCTTTGCTTTCTAAATCCCTCCTCAGAGAGGCGCCTGAGTGTGGCTGAATCCAGTTTAGCCTCAGATTATGTCAACTGTTTAAATTTAAAGAATTACAGAGGTGGAATTGAACCACTTTGTCCCAAAGGTTTTAATGATTTGCATAATGAGAAAACATATAAAATGAAACATTTATTCATAGAAATGATCAGATAAATAGTTTAATCAGAATTATTTACTACATAATATAAAAAGCTAAAATTGTACTAGTAGAGCATAAAATAGCATAAAGTACTATAGTGTAAGATAAAATGGTGCACTATATTGTAGCAACTATTGAAGAAATTATATTGAAGCTATCAAAAAGAAATAATTATTAAGTAGAGATTTGATGTAACTGACCTATACCAATGCTTGTGGGGAGATCTTTTATGCTCAGCCTTGAGGCATATCCTTAGAGGGTGTCCCCAGACAAGGGAGGAATCTCCACACATACACCAAGGAGTGTTATGTCAGAAGAACCTGACTGTATGAAAGGGGACTGAAATTTTATAGTATAAAGTGATTGGCTGATAGTCACAGATCTATGGGTTGGCAGACTAGCTTATCTGTCACATCCTGTTTCAAAAGTAGGATGTGTATTTGAAGTCTGGTGAACTGGGATAGCTTTAGCCTAATTTAAAACCAAGACAGCATCCTGGTGCCAGCAGTTGAACCTACGTGATAGCTTTCATGATGGCTTGCATATGATGCATTCTCTAATTGTATTTTAGGTCTTATCAGAGTGGGGCTATCCTGCCACATGACCGCAACTGGACAAAGGGATATTCCATACCATATGGCACCATGCTCAGTATAAAAAGCTGGGAGAAGAAGAAGGAAGGGAACAATGTTCACAGTTATGGTCTTTGTCTTCCCAAGTGACTATTACAGGTGATGGAGACCTGCTATCCTGGAGGTGGCTTGCTTGCCCATGGAAAGTGGGGAATTATTATCTTGGGGGTTTTTCCTTTCATGCACAGTTTTTCCTTTAGCTATTCAACTGTCTTTATCTCTCAATGTATGATTTGCTCACTTTTACCCTCCCATTTCTCTCCCTCATCTGACTGTCGGGAAGTGAATGACTGGCTGTGTTGTGCTGAGCTGCTTCTAGGGTTAAACAAAAACAACAAACAACAAACAAAAACCCAACCAAAAAAAAAAAAAAAACAAAACAAAAAGAAAGCCTCTAAAGATGAAAATGGTATGGGAGACCATTTGGAAGACAGAGTTTACAAAAAACAGAGAATTTTGATGGATTATGATATTCTCTAAATAAGGAAATAATAACCAGTCAGCATCATGAGTCTAATCTGCATAACAAAAAGAGGATAATTAGTTCTAGACCTTTCTTCACCTTAATTAAGGCTTATATTTCAATAATGGATGTAACAAAAGAGAAAATTGACTGTTTGTTGATGTCATAGAATGGAAATAATTCCTTAAAGATAGGTGTGGCCTGGAGAGTAAACTGATCCATCAGGGACACTGAGGGAAACAAAAAAGAACACAGTGAGCACTCTGCTATATATAAAACAAATAAAGGAAAAGGAAAGTTGCAAACATCTCCATTAGTAGGATCCATTCATTGCCATGAGTAAAACACAATGATTTAATCAAGTGCACTGCAAATGTATGGTATATATAGGTGTATGATTTGAAGAAAGTAAAACACACAATAACCTTTTTTGTTTTGGTTTGGTTTTTTTTCAGAAAAGTGAAGAAGAGGTTTTTTTATGTGTGTGAATTTGGAAGTGATTATATCAATCGCAGAACTACCTCAGTAATAACCTGAAGAAAAATTACCTGTCCATGACTAATCTAGAAAGATCATCTTCTTGACAAAACAGAAAGATGAAACAGAATGTCTAGTAAGAGAGATTCATTAAAGTAACATGAAAAAAATCAACAAGAAGATCGTAAGACTCTTCACTGATACATTGCAGACAGCTACTGTGGAGGTAATATGGATAAGAAGTTGATAGATATTCTAGAAACTATTTAGAAAAAGACAAGGCCTAAGGTTATTATCAATAGTTTAAGATAACAGCAGCTACGAGAAGATAATCTATCATACAGTTCTGAGCAAGAGGACAATACTGACACAAATTGTGTCAAAATGCCAATATATATCAGTTTATCAAACATATACTCTAAGATAAAGCAAATTAAGATGTCAGTATCAGTTTTGGGGCACAGAATATAGAGTCTGGCAACTTCAGCAAAAGGTTTGGACAAAACTTAGGCTTCCTGGCCATATGAAAACATTTTAACAGTTTTTTCCTGCTGAGAAAGGACAGGAAGGCAGAAGGAACAAATGGCAGAAGAAAGGTGTCTTGGTTTGAGGGGAAAAAACAAAATGTTTACCCACAAGTGGGGGAGGGGGCCTTCTCCACAATAATCATGCCACTCTTTATCAGATTTAAGAGGAACTTTTACTACAAGAAGGATAACTGTTCTTAACTGATATATATATATATATATATATATATATATATATATATATATATATATATATATAACTATAAACATACTAGAGCAAACCACTTCCCCAACACCACAGAGGAAAAAAAAAAAACCAAAACAAAACAACAACCCACACAAACAACAATCCCCACAACAAGAAGTTTCCTTCGGGAGAAGAGTTATACTTATGGCAGTATCAGTGTCACAGCCTGGCTGGCAGCAGGGTGAGTTCCCAGATGAACTTTGTGTTTCTTGTCCCAAATGAAGAAGAAGAAAGCTGAAAGTGGGGAACCTCCACGTGTCCTGGAAAGCAGCTGCAAATCTCTCTCTTCCGGGTCACTGCCCCAGCCGGGGCAGGCAGGCCGTGACGGTGCAGGCAGTGGTGAAACTGGAGCAGAGGCCGGGACCCCAGATGCAGGAACCAGGAGAAACAGCCGTGGTGAGGAGAAAAGCAGCGTCTCAGCAAGAAGTCCCAGCAGTAGCCAGCAGAGCAGCTTCCCTCCTCGGCAGCACACACCGCTCCTGCGTTCCGCCGAGCTAAGAATGAAAAAATGTCTGCAATAAACAAAGAGACAACCTGCCCCCACCTAAGGGATCAGCACTTAACTACTTCTTTTTGTCAACTGCTGGCATGGGCAGTTAGTGACAGGGGAGAGAATTTACATAATAATCCCAAACTACAACAAAAGGGCAAAGAGAAAAAGCGAAGGGAGGATAAGGGAAGATTGTGCAGTTATCTTTGAGGGAAATACATCAGTATGTGAAGTTACCTGAAGGGTTTCATAACCTGAAATAATATAATCCATCAAGGACATAAAAATTGTGAACATCAAGCTGTAAAATAAGTGAGGAAATTGAAGTGCTAGGATTGGGATTCAGTTCCCTAGATTTAAACAGCATGGGAGTACCTGCCATCTACTGCTTCAGAAAGGTACATAGTTCAAGTAATCTGGTGTCAACTCACATGCCTCTAGACACCAGTGTTTATGCAACTGGATCCCCCATTAGATTATTTCATGTAGCTGTTCACTATGATACCTTTTTGATTAGGAAGAAAGACAATAAAATAATTTGCCTTTTGAGAAACTTGCAAAATTAGTTAAGTGAAAAACCAATACTGTTGATGTGAAATGGACTAAGCTTTTTAAGGCGGTATTGCCTTCAATGTTTCCTTCAAGCAACTGAGAACTGACATCTAAGCCATTACTCTTTCATCTTGTCGGCTAAGAAAAATATGTCCTAAAATCCTTTACATTAAATTATCAATCTCTAAGCCATTGTCACAATGAAAGACTTAAACAGGACATACCATTTACCCCAGTTTCTGTTGCAGTCAGTTCACAATCCATGGCCACTGGGTGGAGTTGGATTCAATGTCTAAAAAATCACCCTTTAGCCACAGATATCATGCAAACATCATAACTTGGGGTGAAGGTTTTTACTACTATACCCAATTTGCTGTATTTATTATATTGACAAATGTAAGAGATGGTGCTTTTGCTTCACATTACCTTTTGTCCCGGTTTCAGCCAAGGACAGGGATAACTTTTGCAATATCTGAGAGGGGGCATGGTCAGACCTAATATTATTCAATACTACCTCACTTCATTGCTGGTGTGGGGGTAAGGGAATCTCATTTCCACAGGAGGGGTGTGGTCAGGAAGAGCTCATTGCTATTTGTAATGGGTTTTCCATGTAAATTGTTTCTTTGTCTTATACCTTTTGTTATTAATATTGCTGCTGCTACTCTTAGTTTTCTTATCTCATTGCTCATTCCAGTGAATTGTTTTTATCTCAACCCGTGTATCTCGGTGTAAGCTGGCAAAATGCCAACTGCTCAATACCAAGTCAGAGCATCTCTACTCTCACCAAGAAAAGGGAGAAAGGGAAAAAAAACTCTCAAACTATGTTTATGCTTAAACTAGCTACATATGTTTATACAGAAAATATAAAAGTAAAACTACATTATAACATACACTTACACAAGTTAGGAATAACAAAAAATAACTTCCCCACTCCCCAGTGAAAACAGATTCTATCACTGTAGTTTTATAAGCACCCCAAAAGACACACAGCAAAGAACAGAAAGAGTAACAACAAAATGTTTCTACTTCCCTGAACTCAAAGAAAATGCAAGTAGTGGCACAAGAGCAGCAAGGCCTATTCCAACAAGACAGGAGCTGCACTACGTCCGGCTTGTACTTCAGCCATGATGGAACTGGACAAACATCTCCTATTCCTGCACTCATATCTTAGGTTTGCGCCATCTGGTATGAAATATCTCCCTGATTACTTAGTCAGGTGATAGTTGTCTCTCTCAATCCACGCAGACTCCTTGAGCCTGCTAATTTAAAGCCTAGCTAAAACTACTACATCGTAATTTCCCCCTTTTGTGCCTCCAATTCTCAACTCCATCCCAGGAGCAGGTAATGGAAGGGGAAGAGGAGAACAAGCAAGTGGTTTCTGGCTAGGGAGAGTCTCAGTGTGGCCACTGAACTGGGGAGGACCATTCCTAAACCATGACATCTGTGAATCTGACTATTCATGTAGACACTAATCTATATTCCTTACTATAAAAGCACAGTGTTGGAGTACTTCAACTACAGGAAGATCCTTTGGCTGGTGGCCAAGTTTGTCTAGTAAAGGGAGTTGGTTAGCTCTCGGATTTCTTTCCCTTTTTAGAACATTACCTTTCAAATTGGAGGAACACAGGGTACTACCATGAAATTTAATCATGAGCTATTATTTTCATCTAAAAAAATAGAAAAAAAGATAAAGCATTTATATTCCTTTCATCTTTATTCTTTCAAATTTTATATATATGTATTTCATCTTTACTCTCCAGACTTCAATTTAAAGCAATATATGATTTACTAGTTAAAATAAAAATAGTTTCCAACTTCATTGATTTTTGCAAAGCCAAACAAAATGTATCACTCTGATTAACTATTTAATCAAACTATGTATTCCTAAAAATATCAAGAAGACATTGGAAACTACATTCTTTTTCATACTACCAAACTTTTTTCAAGAGATGTAGAATATATAGAAGAATGGGTAAATACAGCACATTTGTCCTTACAAAGTATTTAAGTAAATGTTCTAATTGCAGAGTTGGACACTAGCTCCTTATGAGACTAGGTAGCAGTACAGATGTAGTAAAAATTATATTCTCTTTACACACTTAAATTCTTCATATTGCACCACTCTGTCTTCCTAACATCTGCCTTGCCCATAATGCCTGGTTAAGGTTAGTGGAATTCATTCAGTTTCAGTATTCAGTATAATGCTTAAACAATATGTATATATATAAAAAGATATACGTTAAAATAAATTATGTTATGCAAACAGGAAAATTCCTTTTGTGTTCCAAAATGGTTGCATTAAGAGTACAGAAATGTGGCAGGGGCTGGGTATGTCTGCACTGAATTTCTGATTATAACAATTCAACACTATGAGAGTGATTGCCTTCAGTAAGAACTCTCACAATCACAGATGCACCAATAGTGTGGTTTATTGAAGCAAAGGAAATACAAATTTGAAAGTGCCATTGATAAATGCACTTACTGCATTAGAAAAAAAAAGAAAAACAAGTTGGTAATTCATTAAGCATAGTTTTGCCATCAACTAAGTTTAATTTCACCTGTGTGTGATTGACATAGTCCGAGGTGCAAATCTTACCAAAGAGATGTGCCTGTTTTGGGAAGAAGAGAGGAGCAAGGCTATTGACTTGAGTGCAAAGTGGAGACACATTCTCATCCTCTATCATGGAGGATTTCAAATGCCAAATTTATAATTTTGGGTGAAGTGGACTTGAAACTGTAGTCAAATATCTGATTGTTGCCACTACAATGGTGAGAGAGGCAGACATTTTACATGTGAATGAGAGAATATAGAAAGTTTTTTTTACAAAAGCTGTGGGTCCCTGTACAAGGCTGGAACAGAACTGTGACACATTGGTATCACTGCCTCTTCCAGCCAGCTGAGGCAGTGATAAGGGTTATCTGTCCTCTGCCTGTCACTTCCATCAGCGGGCTAGCATGCCTGTGTTAATCTCTTTCTTGCGGAAATCCCCTCACTATGTATTTTTTTGCTTTAGGCCTCATTCCTACAAAAATGTAAACTAAAATATACTGCTGTGAAGGTTAATACACACCTGTTATGAGAATTATGTGTTTAATTCTATCTGTACCTAATTAAAAAACCCAAACGATCTCTCCTCCCCCCCCAAAAAAAATGAAAAAAGGAAACGCAGAATGGATGGAGATAATTAGTGCCTGAAGGGTAATTCACTTCAAATTCATCTCCTGACATTGAGTGAAAGGGATCCATGAATGTGGGGACTGTGAATACAGAATGCTTATGCTGTTTTCTTACTAAAAATATTGTAGCTGAAAACAACACTAGTGGGTGGCTAGATCAAAATAAACAAAAAGTGGTAGTGTTCTCATAATGCATATTTACAGTGGATTCCTTTGTCATACAAAATCTATAATGCATGTGAAAACCCTTTTTTATTACCTATCTGTAATTGAATAGTCTTTTTTCTTCTCTCAAGCTCTGTTACTACTGTCTTTACAGCTGTACACCTCTTCATCATTTTCATCATTGCCACTTTTTCCTCACTGCCCCATGAAAGGGAGGAGGGAGACAGAAATGCAAAGATTTCTTGTCTTAACACTATTAATATAAAGTTAATAGCTATAAGTGCCCTTGGGATATTCAAAACTTTATGAACCCAGCACTACCTGCCAGACTCTGGACAGAATACAGGCAGGAAAGATTTTTTATTCCCCTATGAGGACCACACTTCAGCCAGGGAGAAATTATTAGCAATAAGCGCCTCCAGATAATCAGATCCTTATGTTTCCCAACACTGCCTACTGACAGGGATAGCACACAGGTTGAAACGGTTTCTGACCTCTGCTATGAGACCACATTTAAGCCAAGGAAGAACTTATAGCTATATAAGCGTCTCCAGAAAATTAGAGCCTTATGTTTCCCAACAGTGCCTAATGACACAGATAGCACACAGATTGGAAGGATTTCTAACCCCTGCTATGAGACCACAGTTAATAGCAAGAACAGAACTTTCCCCACAACAGCTCCCAGAATAACATTTATTAATACAAGTATGTGACAATTATTGTGGTCTTTGCGTTGCTGGTTATAACATTAGCTGCAAGATTGTATTTAATTGATAATAAAAGACCCCAAAAGAAACCAGCACAAAACACATTTTACAGAGACAAGCATACCCCATTCTCACGACAGATAGAAACCAGCAACAAAAACCTACTAACTAGAAATACAGCCACCTAAAACACTTGTCTAGACACTCTTTCAATAACATAGGGCAATAAAATAGCTTGCAAACCACTCTCTCTGTAACACAAAACAAAAGGAAAGAATAGAGCTGCTGCTTCTTTCAACACATGTTGAAAAAGAAACTGCACACTAAAAGTAGCAAAGAGTAAAGCAAGTTACTGTTATTAATATTAAAGCAGAAAGAACAGAGCTAGTAAATAAGGTGTTTATAGAGTAAGAATCAAAGTAGCTGTTAGCATAAGATGTAAGATAGAATGTATAAAGGAATAAGCTTTGTAAGAAAGTAAAGTTAACAAAGTAAAGGGTAGAGTATAGAAAGCACATGGTTTCCTTATCCCACATTGTTCCAGGAGATGGGAAGAGGCAGGACAAGCTGCCAGCAGTTACCCTCCCAGAGACATGGCATTTCTCCCCCTCCATTGCCATTTAAACTGCATTTCTTTTTATGCATTTTTTTTTCCTGCAGGTGGTTTCATGTGCCTATAGTAAAATATTCTGGGAGGTGATACAGATCGCTGAGGGGAGTGGATTCTTGAGTATTCATAGAAGATATCACATTCTTTAACAACACTGCACCCTTTGTTAATCTTATCAGTTTGAAAGCTTTTGTCTTCTGCTGAGAGCACCCCTCCAGGGGCCTGAGGCATATTCCTCAACTAATCAAGGCTTATCAGCCCATCACCCCACACTCACCATCTTCATATTTTTTCTCATTTCTGAAACATTCCCTGTTCTCAACTTCTCTGTTCAAACAAACCAACTTCAGTTCTATCCATAGGATGCAATTACAAGATTTTTTTATGCCTAAAGCAGTGGTAGATGAAGATTTTTTTTCCTTGAGTGGGTTAGAGCCCTGGTATTCTACCAAAAGCTATGCTAAGTGTTTCAGTAGTCTAGGAATGGAGCTTTTTCACTACTATTTCAAAAGCCTACACCTATGGCAGCTTTCCTGCAGATAAGAACTCAAGGTCGGTATTAATTTTTAATGGATTTCTTTGCGTAGGTTAAATGTCCTTTAGCTGCATTGAAAGGAAATTTATTTTTTACTTAAAAAAAACCAATGGATCTTCTATCCAAAGCAAAGTTCATGCAAGTCCCTGTTAAACAGGTAGACATTCATTCTTGGTTTTTATATCTAGCAGTTACTACAGTAGGCAGGTTTTTCCTTTAAATCTGTGTTACTCTGGGAGATCTCATATGACTGGAATTCTGTAGTGTTATCACTGACAACATTACAGTAGTATGCACTTTGTCATTGCTTGAAGTTTTTATAGTGATGAGTTTGCAGCTACTTCTTACAGTGTAACTGGATGGCACTGTCAACCTAAACTGGTGTCCTATTTGCATCATCCTTTTAGCTGTGATCTTTATCACCCATTTAACTGTGGTCTTTATGTAATCCACATGCATACTACAAGAACGCAAGAAGTAAGCAAATGGAATCAAAAGTTTGATGCCAGCAAAACAACTAGGGACAGAAAACATTATGATGTACAATATGTATGAGTTGACTAATACTGACTTGGAATTCTTGCTGGAGAATATTTTGTGCTCATACTGGTTCTTGGACTTTTAGTTTAGAAATTTCCCCTTAGTAACTGTTTTTTCAACTCTTCTTTAATCCCACACAGAAACTCTAACTTGCTGTAACTCTTGAAAATATCCTTCACTGGGTGCCCTTTTGTTTATGTGTTGAATTAATATGTAAAACTTAAATTCTAATTGTTTTTGACATCACATATTTGCCTCCATCTCCCAGTTGCTTGTTCTATTCCATTGCTCCCAAACTTCCAGCATAGACCACAATTACATATCTGAAATGTATAGTGTACCATTCCCTTACTTCACTTTTATTGACTTTTACATTTCTACCAACAACTCACAAAACTGCAAAAAATCACAACAGTTCTGTGTAGTATTCAGACCATTCCATAACTTTGCAAGTTTCCCCTATTCTCCTGTTGTAGTTTAGAATTATTATGTAAATTCTCTCCCCTGCCACTAACTGCCCATGCCATTAGTTAAGAAAAGAAGTAGTTAACTGTTACCATCTACTTCTTGTTCAGTTGAGTGTGGGCAGGTTGTCTCTTTTGGTTTTGGGGTCATTTTTTCCATTTCTTACCTCAGTGGAACGGAGGAGAAGGTGGTGTGTGTGCCCTGGGGTAGAGGAGAAGCCGTTTTCTCGCTGCTTCTTGCTGCTCCTCCCTGCTGCTTCTGGGTGAGCCGCTTCTTTTACTCCTTGCCATGGCTGTTCTCCTGTTTCCTGCATCTGGGGTCCCAGCCTCTGCTCCAGTCTCATCACCACTTGCAGCAACACAGCCTGCCCGCCCCAGCTGGGGCAGTGACCTGGGAGAGAGAACTTGCAGCTGCTTTTCCAGGACACACAGCAGTTTCGTTGCTTCCAGTTTTCCTTCTTCTTTTGGGACAACTGACACAGAGAGAGAGACAGAATTCAACTGGGAACTCACCCTGCAGGCAGCCAGGCTGTGACACTGATACTGCCTGTAACTTTTTTCCAGGGGGGAACCTGCTGGTTTTGGGGGGTTGTGTTGTTTTTTTTCTCTTGTGGTGTTGGGGAAGCGGTTTGCTCTGATCTGTTTACAGATAGATAGATAGATAGATAGATAGATAGATAGATAGATAGATAGATAATCTCAATATACATATATATATAAATTAAGAACAGTTATCCTTCTTGTATCCATTTTTCTGATTAAAGTTCCTTTTCTTAAATTTCATAAAGAGTGGCGTGATTATTGTGGAGGAGACCCCCTCCCCCCCCTTCCCCCCCACTTGTGGGTAAACATTTTCGTTTTTTCCCCTCAAACCTAAGACATATTTTTGGCGCCCAACATTGGGTAATTCCAAACTACAACACCTCCCTAGAGGACCTTCTACATCACATTAAATAAGGCAATCCCAGATTTAATATGACCCTCAACTATCCTGTTCAACCACCTTGGGGAAAAAAAAAAAACCCTCATCTTCCTTTCATGGAAGGTAAATAAATGCTTAGTGAGAACTCCATTTTATTTCATTTCGTTTTATGTTCACATATCTGCATACAAAAGGTAGTGCAAAAAATGTGGGGAAAAATATTATTTTACTGAACAAAACCCCACTATTTTTTACCCCACTATAGTATGGATATTTATTTTACATTATTATTTTGTCAGCTGTTGGGAAGTGCAAAACCATGAAGAGAAATGTTACTAATTGCATAGTGTTTAGAAGCAGCTTTTCATTATCTGCCACAATTTTATAGCGTATTAAAGATATTTTTCCTGGGTACTGTAGTCATTTTCATCATTAGGGAGTATAAGAAGCTTATTAATTACCTTAAACTGCCAAGTTACTTTCTTCCTAAATTATATGTCTATTTCCTATTTTATGTGTAAGACCTTTCAAGATGAAATTTAAGCTTTTTTCTTTTCCTATTTTTTTTTCCTAAAGCAACATGATCAGCTTTATAATTAAATGTTTTGACATGAAAAAGCTTATCTTCTTTCCTGAAGAGAGTGGGTGTAGATCATCCAGTTATACAAGAAGTCTTTATCATTAAGTACAGGAATATGACTGCAGGATAAGTTATAAATACTGAAATAGCCTTTTAGCATAATTAACAGCTTAAATGCTTTTGTAGAGATTTGAAATAATGATGGACAAGAGAATTTTATATTTTATTTTCACTTAATCACAAAGCTGAACTGTCTCCCACCAAATAACAATTAGCATTATTATGATTAGTACTTGGTTTCTTTGAGATGGAAATAGAAAATAATATCAGGGTAAGAAAAGGGCCATAAACAAAAGAATTTCTAGCTTTGAATAAATTCTTTTACCTGTTCTGAATTTATATGTAGTGCCTGCCTTTTGACTGAATAATAGTAATCCTGTAAACTGAGTAAAATGAGCAGTGTTCTCACAGCTGGGCTTAGTGGAACTTTAACTTTAGACATCCATCTACTCTTGCAGCTGAATTGTGAGTTTTCAGGTCATATTTCAGAGCTGACCGGTTTGCAGCCTCATATCATTGAGTCTTTCTGGCCCATACTTCAGCATTTTTCAATCAGGTCACTATACAAGACAGCAGTGCATTTTGGTTGCTCTATTTTCTGCTTATGGAAGTGGACTTTTCTGCTCCGGTTTTGTACCAGATATTTTCAGACCATGAAACATTACTGAAAACCCTTTTAGCATTACCCCTATATGAGAGATCTCCAATGAAGTGACTGTTTATGCCAAAGTAGGTTTCAGCTATGAGTCTTGGAAACAGTTCTGTTCTCTGCTATTCTGTCTAAAAGGTAGGTATGGGAGAAAATAAATCTGACTTTCATGTTTCCTTCAGAAAGATTTTTTTTAAAATATGAAGAGAGTCTTGATTATAATCTTGAAGCTCTGCAATGGTCCTTTGTTTGACTTTGTTCCTCTGTATTTAGGAGGATCAGCTATCTTTTGAAGAAATGTGTATATTATCCTTTTCCACTACTCAAACATCAGTGGTAAGTTTCAGCAGCAAAATAAAAAAGATATGATTTTAACAGATTTTATATCATTTTCACATGTTTTTAGTATGAATTATGGCTATGGATTCTATTTCACTATGGGGAGGATCTTACAATTCTCTAGCCATGACATTCATATAGCTTAAACAATGCAGTTTTACCAATTTGGCACAGGAAAGCAGTTCTACAGGTAAGAGAAAAATCTTTTAAATAAAGTTCAAATGTATTAATATTGCTGTTAATTGTAAGTATTGGTGCAGATTTTATTTATAATGATTTAATTGGTTTTCAGTGACAAGATAGCAAAAGCTATTTGGACATAGCATAGTGATTTGGACTTAAGTGATTAGGACTAGAAGGAGTATTGAAAAGTGAAATGTTGGCCTCAGAGGCTCATTATCAGCACAGCAAAATCCATCTGAATCCCACACACTAGCAAACGTACTACAGGGGCTGCCTCTAGGCCCAGTACTTTTTAACATCTTCATTAATGGCCAGATGAAGGGCCAGAATGCAGTCTCAGGAATTTTGCAGATGATACAAAACTGGAAGGAGTGGTACCACCAGATGCCTGTGTTGCTCTTCAGACTGATCTTGACAAGCTTTAGAAATGGGATGACAGAAATCTTACAAAGTTCAACAAAGTGCAATACCAAGTCCCATGACAGGGCAAGAATAATCCAAGGCAAGAGGACAGACTGTGAGGCCAACTGACTGGAAGGCAGCTGGATAGAAAATGGCCTGGGAATCTTGCTGAACAAAAATTTGCTCATGATGCACAAGGGAAGATGAAAAAAAATTGGGTAAGATACAGATGACAGCTTAACACTTAGATACCTGGATTGTACATTTTGAACTTCCTATGTGCTGTACTAACACTACTCACTCTGACTGTAAAAAACGGTAGCAAAATTACTATTAAGGAAAGAAAAAAATCTATGCAAAAGATTAGACAAAAACAACATTCTAAGTTGTCTTAATACTTCTTTAATAGAGATAAAATTGTAAAGTGCATAAGATCAGCCTGTGAAATACCATGCAATCTAAAAGAGCTTTGAGTTAAATCAGATACAGACTAGAAAAATCCAGTTTATTAAGAAGAAAAGAAAGAAAAAAAATGAGAGATTTTTAGTGCTCCTCTATGTGAGAAGGAATTTTTTTTTCTGGAATTTCCTTTTACACTATTTCTTCTTTGAAAGTACTAAATAAGAAATTGGTAAGTAGGCTGTGAACAACTTCAGTCATTACATAGTTTATCAGCTACATTACAAACACATGAATTCTTCTAATACTGGTTAGCACAGCATGATGGTTTCTTCTGCTCTATGCCAAGCCAATTTTATCAGCACTGCTCCTCAGAAATTTGACCTTGCAAAAGAAAATGTAACTTTATCTTTGTAATAGAAAAAAGATGTCATATGGCTGAGCAAATGCAGTATCCTCTGTGAGTAACCACTGAAATTAAAAGTCAAGCTATCAAGTGCAAACTGTCACACAGCTTAATGTAATTAAAATTCACTCTTCCCGTACTACCAGAAGGGATTTATATTTCTTTTTTCTGACAAGAAAAATGTCTTAAGAGATGTTTCTTATTTACAAGAAAATGTACTTCCTATGCCATATTGTAGTGAAAAATTACATAGAAGGTTTTTTTCAGAATTTTTAGGAGGATAAATATATTGCTTCAGAATAAACCTCCAAAAATATTTCCTTGTTTTTCCAAATTAGTACTAACAAATCTGCCTTTTGAGTTATAAAGTAATTTTATTAACTTTTTAGATCTTTTTAAGGTTTTCTTTCATTTTTTTTCTTTCTGGAAGATGTCTAGGAATAAATTACCTCTCCTAACTTTGGTGATATAAAGCATATACATTGTGTAGGCTTGTTCCTGAAACACCATCTGCAGGACTGGAGTTAAATAGGCATCTCCAGAAGGAAGTAATCTCATTTCACAAAAAGGCATACTAGAAGAATCTCATCCAGAACATTTAAGGTTGGAGCAAAAATTACAGCATAACTATAAGGTTACAATATTATTACCAATCTAAACAATACGTTACCCTAACCTTTAACAGTCATGACCTTTGTCAACAGATGTACAAAAATGTGTTTAAGTCAGCCATCTTCTTTAATACTAAGTCTATCTATCTATCCATCCACACTCACCTATGCTGTGAAATTGGCTGGGATCACTCATTAAGGACCAAAGAGCACTTGAATCTGTCAGAGACACAGAAGGGTTGAGGTTGGCAGGGAACTCTGCAGACCATTTTGTCAACTAGAGTGGGCTGGTCAGGGTAATGTACAGTGAAGTTCTGAATATTTCCAAGGGTGGAGATTCTACAATCTGTCTGGGCTATCTGCTCCAGGGTTTGACCTCTGTCATGGTAGAAAAAAAAAAAAAAAAAAAAAAAAGAAAAGTTTTTCTCCTGTTTGAGTGGAGTTTCTTACATTGTAATGTGTATTTCACTGGGCACTACTAAGAGGAGTCTGACTCCAACTTCCTGAATGTCCCTCCCATAATGTGTTTATACACATTGATAAAAGGCACCTGAGCTTCCTCTTTTTGAAGTTAAAATGTCCCAGCTGTCTCAGCATCTCCCTTACATGTCAGATACTCCAATCCCTTAATCATTTTACTGGCTCTAACTTTAAGACAAAATACAGACACAGAAAAGGCTGTTACTGATCAAAGTTTCCAGGAGGAATATCTACCAGAAAGATACATTAAACTAAAAAGGTGGACAAATAACTGGATTAGATAAACAGAAAGACATGGGACAAAATGGGGAGCTGAGATGATGTCAGTGAAGAAAACTGAACCAAGATATCATCTTACTCAATGCTCAGCCATTGTTTTCAGACTTGTAATAAAATACACTCTAAAGACACTGAAGGAAATCTCACTCTTAAGAATTTGAATAGTATGTAAATTGTAAGAATAAACTGTGAAGATAGAAAAATGGAAAGAATTGAAATAGTTTTGAAACACCTTATAGAACAGAAAAGTGGTCTTTCAAACAATTCTAGAAAGAAAAAATAAATACATGACTTAAAGAAAAGAACAACATGAATCAAAAATTCTATAGAAAAATATCTATTTCCCAAAGAGTATAATAAATGTAAGGATTTTTCTAGCCAGACTTTTAAAACTTTGTTTAATTTGACTAATGCATCATTGCCATGTTTCCACTGTTTTATGGCACTATTCTTTGGCTTCAGTTCCTCTCCTACCGATCAGAAGGAAATACTGTGGGTTTGTTTTTGTTTTTTTTTCATTTTTGGATTATCAATGTTTTATCAGATGATTTTTTTATTACACTTGTGTTCTTGTCTGTTACAACACCTGTATCTCTTGAACCTTAGAGAAAACAAAAGCACACATATGGTTTATACTGACTAAATTAAATAGCATGTTTAGCACTTACTTCATTAAACTTTGCTTATGAATTAAAGATCTAGATTATGCTTGTGCTGGTTTAAAGGTAAACCAGCAGGAGAAATGAACTCATCACAAAAGAGATTATAAGTCAGAGTTACAATTTAATAACAATATTACAATAAATACAATGGCACAAATAGAAATTGGTTTTAACCCGCAAAACCCAGTATGACCCATCACCCTGGAGCACAAACCCCATGTGGTTCCCCCAAGTCCAAAGTAGAAGGAAGCAAGAAACCTTTTGCTGCAGATGACAGTCCCAGTCTGGTCGAGAGTGGTGTTCGCTGGTTGAAAGTGATGGTCTCCTCCTGTCGAGGTTATGCTGCTCCTCTGGATGCGATGGGAAGTCCCTAAGGTCTTCTTACCCCAAGATATGTACCCCTAGGTCCAGGTGGGAGCACCCAGTCCCTCCCCCACGATGGGGAGTCACACAGTGGGTGATTAACCCTGTGAGTCATAGGGTATTTTGGAACCGTTGACGGCTCATGAGCAGACACGCCCACTCAGGCTGGGTGTGGAGGTGCTAACGACTCCCTGGAGGGGAATTATCACAGCTCTTATCTCACAGATGTCTTTCACACCCAACTCACATCCTGAGGGGTCAGGTGTGCCCTCCGCTGCTGCAAATGGTCCACTCTTCTTGGGAAATGAATAGAGGGCTAGAACACATAGCTTTGATCACCCCCACACAGTGATAAATTGGTCCTACCTGCTAAACTAGGACAATGCTAAATGTCTAGATTCTGTTTGTCCATGATAGACAGGTTTTTCTATGGGACAGATAACAGGCTGAGTGACAATCAATAAGAGGATTTGTAGATTCCATCCTTGCAACTTGGATCAACATTTAGTTGGCTACAGTCAGGTTGAGAGAAACTTAATGACTATATCTAGGTTGGTGTCATTTTCGAGAGAGAATCAACTATTACACTGTTTTAAACACTGCACACATTTTTCCCATATTCTTTTAATGGTTTACTTTCTCAGCTGTTTTAAACTCATGCCAATTTACTTTGATGTTAATCTTTTTAGTCATCACTTTATTTGTTTCAATAATTAAGTTTCCTTTCAAAATAACTTATTGTATTTTTTCCTATGGTTTCTCAGAATCACTAAATATTTAAGTTTGAAAGGAATTTTTGGAGGTAACCTGCTTCATAGGTAGAGACACAAAGATACAGAGGTACTTTTCAGTACAATGGAGAATTTTATCTCTGAAATCAAGTCACATAAGAACCAAAAAAGTTTGAGAGGTATTTTGCTCTTGCTACCCAGAGAGGAAACAAGAAGAATATTATATCTTTGAGTTGTTGATCTTGCCTCTCATAAAAAGTATTACTCACCAAAGAGGTAGGCATAAGAATCTTGTGTTCCAGTTCTTCAGTGTTCCCAAATATGTGGTGAGTATATTGTATTGACCAGTAAGTATCATTATCTATGCCTTCAGTGTCTCAAAATGATAATTTAATAATTTATTCTAATGCAAAGAGAATAATGTCCAAATCATAGCAGCAAAGTGTATTTATTTGATGAATTTAGAGAACAGTTTTTACTTTTCAGTTTATAAAACCTATAAATATTATACATGAAATGAACTTTGTATATTTTAGAAAGATACTTTGCATATCTAAAACACATTTTATTGTCCTTAGGAATCTGACTGCTGAATTTAAACCTTAAAATTTATTATCTATGTTTGTTTTGGTTCTTTTTATTGCAAGTTAATTGGAAACAGAGTCAAACAAAATAATTTGAAAATACCTTAAGCCTAAGCCTCTGTTATTTGGCAGATACCCCAAAGCCATGAATTCAGCAATTGGTTGAAAGTGATATAATGGCATATATTTCAGAAATAATCCCCCAAAAAGATCATGGTGTATGAAGCTATAAATGTCTTTTATAGCTCCAATAAACAGGGCATCTTGCTGAATACAACAAAACTACCCTGAGATGTCAGCCATTGGAATTATCAGAGGAAGCTTGATGACAGAAGATTATTTTTGGCTCAAGAAATTATTGTTTTAAAAAATCTCTACTTATAAAGACAACAAAATGTGGTCATTTAAGACTGAGAAAACTTTTAAGCACCTCAAAATCAAAAACTTCACTCTGGCAAGAGTTTTGGCTACTGTCCAAGGTGGATTTTTGGCTCTTTAAAGTTCAGGTCTGTATTCTTTGTTGAAAAATGGAAGATTTGCCTGACCTTTAAATTATGCAGTTCAGATAAATGATGTAGTTCAGACTAAAAAGATTAGACAATGTTAATGAGGATTCCATTTCTTAGTATTTGCACCTATAAAACAATCTTCTCCCTCTTCAATACTTGAACTGTGAATTATTGCTTGAAATTGATTAATATGTTCACCACCCCCATTATCTATTTGATTCGTCTCCAGAATAAAAATTACTTTTATCATAATGTATGCACACTATTGCAAGATAATTTATATGCCTCAGGCAGAATTATGATATAATTTTAGCCAATTCAGATTATTATTCAGCTGTCAATTGATACAATTGGGAATGCTATACATTTCATATGTGACCAAGTGGGCCAAGAATATAACCAGCTGTTCCAGTCTTTACACTGAAATCATCAAATGCAGTGTTCAAAAGAAAAAAAGGAAAACAAAAGAAAAACCAAACCCCCTCACCCCTTAAACAAAATAAATCAAAACAAAAAACAAAACAAAACCCCAATCCAAACACACAAGCAAACAAATAATCTGTGCCAAAAAATTTTATGTTATTTCACAAAACATGAGTTCATAGAACTCATATTTTGAAAAACTAATATAAACAGTG
The DNA here is from genome assembly GCF_047495875.1 of Pithys albifrons albifrons. Taxonomy (NCBI): domain Eukaryota; kingdom Metazoa; phylum Chordata; class Aves; order Passeriformes; family Thamnophilidae; genus Pithys; species Pithys albifrons. The sequence goes on from NC_092458.1 coordinate 48,011,717, forward strand.
ATAAATGTAATTTTAGTTAGTGAGAAGCATTTTTTCTTTCCTTCTGCCATCTCCTGTTCCTGCAATGGATAATGGAACAAGTATACTAACTAACTACCTAGCAATGGGAGTGAAGAGTATGGAATATTGAATGGATTCACTGGAGCAGTTTGCCAGAACTGAGACTGTGGCAATGTGACTTATAAGTCAGCAACAGCTTCCCTTTCCCCATCTGAGCAAGAAGATAGATGAAGGTACGTATGTATATTAATATCATACAGTTTTCATGCCAGTTCTGTGCTGCACAGCTTTTGTCAAGAGAGTATAGACATCTTCTTTACAAGGGGACTGGCTGAAAATACATATTATATGAATAAGTTATTTAATCCTTATTCAGAGTGTTAGTATTGAATATAGAAGCATGATGAAAGAGAATGCAGCAAAATGGTAATCCTCCAGAGCTGTTCAGCACTCAAATAGCTGGCACTTATTCTACGGGTATAGACTGAAGAAGTGCATGCCTGGAGATTGCTACTACATCCAGGGAAAATAAATAAAAAAAGTACTTTGTGGTCTAGCAACCTGGGATTTCCTAGTTTTCAGGACCTGCAGTTTTGCTAAGCACTATTACAAGATGATTTACTTTGAGTTAGCTTGTGTAATTAAATGTTTAAATTACTCTAGCTGGTTTTCTCTTTACAGAAAGTTAAAAGTCATACATACACCTCCCCTTCTATGCCATGATTTTTAAGAGTTTTTTTTTTCCTTGTGTGAACTTTTTCTGACACAGCTTTGGAGATATAGTGATTAGAAGTTAATGTAATATGTGTATATATATATATATATACATATATACACTATATACTATACTATGTATATACATATTATATATGCAGTATACATATACACACACATATGCATACGTATACTATATACATATATATGTAGGTTACAGATTTTAATATAGTTAGCAATTCCAAGGACAAATATGGCTTCATGACTGACTTAGTAGATGGCAATTATAATAATTCTAAGAACTCTTGGAAGAAATGGCGTGAATTTACCATTTACTACTCATGCACTCTTCCTTTTTTAAGTCTCACTACACACACAGTTCTCCCTGCCACAATTTTAATTTTTTTTTCTAAACAAATCATTAATTTTTTAGAAGCTAAAAGCTCATAGAAAAGCTGTAGCTTTCTGTCTGATACCCTTCCTGGAAGCTGCTTATCAAAATTCTGTACATTTCCTATATTAAATAACTTGAATTTTGCTCTGAATAGAAGTCTACTTACATGGTCCCTCTAAAACTTCCAATTTCACTTCCTGACTTAAATATTTCACACTTCCAGTCATCTATTCTAAGCCACTTTTGAATTCTAGATAGATGCTATGCAAATCTAAGTAAATTTAATTTTGTGCTCCTAGTTTTCAAAGTGTTATGCATTGACCTACAGAGGAATAGATGTTCCAGATGAGGTACTGGGAGAGGAGTAATAGCACTTTTTTATACTACTGGGTAACCCACATGATAAGCTCATCTAAGCCTTCTCCCTATGCCGTAGATTCCTGACTCATGACTATTTTCCTATTATCAACATTCATGCTTCTTTAACAACTCCTTTCTTAATACTTCTATTTCTATCAGCTGGTACTCATTTATTCCTTTTAAATAATTGTTGAGAGTATGTATAGTTAATATCCACTTGACTGGATATACCTTTCTAGACTGGTATTAACTCCATGTGAACTACAATATTGGGAAATACTACAAATAGCTATGGAGATTTTTAGGATGTTATTGTTGTCTGTCCTTGTTATCACAGTGAAGACTACTTCTATTTTTAACTCCTCATTTCTCACACATTCTTCTGACTTTCTATAAATATTTATTACTTATGAGTATGAATAGTAAATCTTTGGAGGAGGTGACCATTCAGTTATAAGACAGATGACTAAATAAACCGTTTATACATTATACCTAATTTATTTTTAATTCTGTTTGACTTTCAGCAGAATGAAGCTGCATTCCTGTGGTTAACTGTCAAAAGAAGTTATTAAACTTTCAGTTAAAACCTTTCAGCTTTCTCTTACATCTCTTGCTAAATAGTCACACCTGTTATCTCATACTTATTTTTACAAAGGTGTATTACATTCCTGAATTTGTCCAAAATCAAACAGAATATTCTGAGTTGGAAAGGACCCCCGAGGATGATCAGAAGTCCAACTCCTAAGTGAGTGGTCTGTACAGGGATCAAATCCGTGACCTTGGTGTTACTAGCACCATGCTCTAATCAACTGTGCTAATCTGAGCTAATCGAATATCTGCTAACCGTTGATATACTTTATTTGTCCTAGAACAAATAACTAATTGTAGAGGGTATAAAGAAAAACTGAGGTACCAATTTCACTGAAAATCTGTCTACACTTAAACCATAAAGGTTCTTAGAAATAATTATATTTTTTGTTAAGGGAAGATACTCCTAAATAAAATGCAAAACTGTTTCATTTGTTTTCTATAATGTCCTCTGCAACACAGGAAGAAAACGAAGGAATCTAGCCAACTCTGTGTTCTGACACAAGACTGAAAGCACTAAAAGAGCCTAGAATATATGTTTCTGGTAATTCCTCTAATAGTCCTTCTAGCCTCATGCCCATTCCATTGTGCCTATATCTGACACCTATTTTTTGTTTCTTATAGCTACAAATGAAACTGTATCATCCTTATTCAACATGATAAAAAATTCATGTCTATCCTATTTTTAACAAATTATTTTTTTTATTCTGTACAGAAATCTTACCAGTTCTGCTGAATTTTCTTAAAAAAACATCTCTGAGTTACAATTATATAATATTTTGATCATAATTATGAACACAATTTTCTTTAACACTATTTACCATTATTATTTACATGGAGCACACCTGAGGAGCCCACCAAGGCTATCAATTAGATAGTGATACCTACTCTTTGAGAAAAGATTGTCATCCCCATAAGTGCCACCATCATATTTATTTGCTCTACACCATTTGTCTGTAATTTGCTTATGAGATTTCATGTGGCTATATCCCTTACCAAAGTAAAAAACTACGTGTGTTCTGCTTCCTTGATCAGTTATCCAGAGCAAAGAGGAAATCAGATTTGTTTGACATTATTTGATCTTGATAAATCACTTAGTTTTTTCTTACAATCTTAGTGCTACAATCCTCTTAGTGTTTACAAAGGAGTAGTTTAATAGTAGTTTAATTCTACTGTCTTTTCTGATACCAAAAATGGCTGTAATTCCCAGCAGTAAACCCACAGTATACACTCAATACACAGATACTGTATTTGCTGTTTTACTGTCTCAGTATTTGATTTTACTGTCTCAGAATTTGATTCATCCTTTGAGAATTCTCCATAACACTTGTCAATGACTCAGAAAAGGTTTTGGGTTCCTTCTTTAATTATAGTACATTTCATCAGAACCTGTTATTGCAAATACCATTGTCTACATAATCTTTAATCTTTCTTCATTCAGGCCCATTTTCTACTTGTTAAACTTTTCATCACAGTTAAACTCTCTTTTCAAGAATGCTGTTAAAAAGAAATGGACCTTTTCAGCCTTTCCTTTTTAATCTGCTACTAGTTTATTTTCCCCATTTAGTCACAATATCTTTTCTTGACAACAATTAAGAAATCTATTTATTTTTGTATCTGATACCCACTCACTGGCTTTAAGTGGTGGGGTTTTTTCTTTGCATATCTGACAATTTTCCCTCTAAATTTACATTTCTCCTTTTAATCCTATCCAGATTTATACATTTTTGTTTCCATTTTTGGTAGTGATTTTTTTTTAATGTCAGGTCACTGAATATTTTCATGCTGCCATATTATATACTTGTTTGTGTGTAGTTACCTTTCTTCCATATCCATGTTTCCTATTTTGCATTCTGGAAATTACATGTTGGCTTGCAAATCCATATTTTATGTTTATTTTTGCTTGAAAATCCTTCCCTTGATACAATATCTACCTGTTTCCAGAGTGTGATGAACTGTTTCTTTCTTGAAATCCATTGTCATGTTTTTGGTATTTTCACTCCTTTCCTACCTCACAATCATGAACTCTATCATTACATTTCCACTTCTCCCTAATTTCTTTCCACCTTCAGATTCTGAACCAGTATCTGCTGTTAGTCAGAGTCAAATATACCGGCAAGATGAAAATGCTAAAAATGCATGAGTAGCACTTTTATGGAAAAGACAGTTTTGATTTCTGTCTTTTCAGCCCCTTCATGCCTTTGGTTTAATTTTTCATGCATTTCTCTGTAGTTCTCAGGGCTAGCAATCTGGTTTTTTTTAAAAAATATAACAAGATTTTCATCTGCAGGGCTTTAACACTGAATATCACATGACTTCACAAACTGAAGACTGTCTACATTAAGTCCATTGACCACTTGTGAATAGGTAGAATTGGATGTGTATTTACAATCTCCTACTGCTGTGTTTGCAATATTCAGGTTTTTTAAAAACTCCCTTTCTTTATCTGTTTCTCATTTCTTAGGCTGATAAATAAGTTGAATCTGCTCTTTTCCCACAAGTAGTGTTTACTAAATTATGTGTCCTAAAGCTTTCAATAAACTCAGACAGTGAAGGCAATAATGCTGGCATTAACCTTTAGCATAGCATAAACCCCAATGTAATGAAATGAAACACACAGAATAGTGGTAGGGTCTAATTTCCTTTTGTGTATAATTTCATAAAAATTGGTTTTGTGGTCCAATGAATAAAAATATTTCTATGTTATAGTATGATGGTATAAAAGTAATTTTTCTCTAATTGCTGTTAACAGACTTTTTATTTTTGGTTGTATATAGTAGTAATAGTTTGTGAAACAGTGAATTTGTAGTAGTCTATAAAAAATTGTAGCAAACAACTTCTGTTGACTTTGCTGTTCACATTACATAACAGATTTTTGCTTTATTTTAAATTAATAGTCAAGCATTTGAAGGCTCACATCCAATAATGAATCAGTTGGAACAAAATTTGGTTAAAAATGGATTACTTTGTAAAGGTCACAAAAATATCATTGGCCCACAATATTTATGCAAACAGTTATTAGTACAGTTATCAGTTTCAATTAGTACACTAAAATGCTACATGGCTGGATATACTGACTCTATCTTTGCTTAATTCCTTCCAAGTACATATCTGTATTTCCATTAGGGTCTGTCAGGGAGTTAAAATTCAAGACACAACCTCATGTCATTCTTCAATGTAAACCCAAACTGCTGTCTGTGATTTGATTGATCATGTTATACTGATTTGTTTCACTCTCCATTTGTCCTATGTGTTGCATCAATATTGCACCACTTAAACACTACAGTACTGTTGCTTCTTAGCACACCTTTTTTTGTTGGCAAAAGTCACAAAATTGGATGGGATTGGTATACAGCCTGTCATTAGGATGCTTTGCAGAATGATGGAGACAACAGCCCTCAAAATACCAATGCTCTCCATAGGCCACTATGGACATTTTCAGCCAGCAAAAGGCAGGTGGCTTGAGACAGAGACACTTTTTGCCTTAGAATTTTGTGATTAACAAAGTTTTACCAGTCTGGTGATGAAGTGATAATTAATTATTGAAAAATTTGTATAGTCCTTTACAAACAGTGCTTTGTAAGATGCAATGAAATACAACTCTACAATCTAACTCCAATGAATTAGTTAACTGGTGTTATATAACTTACTATATTCTCTAGATTTTTAGCCATTTTTGTTGGGGTTTTTGTACAAATTATGAGAAATTTTCCATTGAAAAAAATTTAATGAAAAGGAAAAATAACAAGAACTCAAACAGTTATGTTATTAAAAAATCATAGAACGTTGTAAGGAGTACTTGGTTTCTCTAAGTTAAAAGTACAAAGCAGTCATCAAGGACTAGGTACTGTGCAGTTGCAAGCAGTAGATTCAGAAAATAAATATCTTTGTAAGACTACAACATGAAAGAATATTCTACAAACAAATTTATCCTACAGGGATAAGGGTTTGTAAGGAAGTGTGAGAGCAAACTCAAGTAGAGAGTTTACAAGTTAAAACTCTTTCCTCCCTGCCTTCTCTTTCAGGAAAAACTTTCAGTTACAGATTTCATTTAGAAAATATAACTTAAAGAAGATTTTTGCTTGCACACAGCAGTATAGAGCAGAGTGTCCTTATTGATAATTTCTCTGGTCTTGCTTATCTCCTGGCAGCTCTTTCTAGAAGTGCCTCTTCCCTGATGAGTCCATCCCCTCCTAGTGAGAATCAAAGCCTCATCAAACTGAGTTGTGGGATGCCTCCTGTTTTGAAAAGCCAGATCAGGCAAACAGAATCAGAAAGGAACAATGTAATTCATACGACTACTTTGGGTCCCGAATGATACTTCTAGGTACTTTGCATGCTCCAGAGCAATAATAGCTCATTTTTTCTATCAAAATGATCTCATAAAATTATCTAAGTTATGTAAACTTAGTTTAGTTCATTAGAGTCTCAAGATTACAATAAGAAGTCTATTTTTCAATTCTATTTATTTTGCAGACCTCACTGTTAAAATAATTATTTAAAAATGTTACTTGATACTCTGTATGAATAAATTGAAGATGTTGGAGAACCTTCGCCTCATGAAGGAAAATTTTCGATTTTTTTTCTCAAGAAAAAAGGTGTCAAAAAAAAAGTGCTGAAATGGAACATTCATACTCTTTCACATGAAAGCTGTTACATGAAAATACAGAATAATTGCTTTCACTTATCCCATTGAAACATTAGAAAGTGTAACTCTCCACTGAATTCTGAACAGTAGGTAGGTAGAGCCTAGAAGTGTTTTAAAATGGATGCTGTAGTGTAAGTATTCTCCTAGACTCAAAAGTAATCAGAGAAAAGTCCTAATATAAAGTGACCATGCACAAGGACAGTAAGTGGAAGATATACCATGGATCTGTAACTCTTTAAGGAGTATTGGAATGAAAATATATTAAAAATCTTTCAGTCATGCAACAGATCACCATTATGCTGGTTATCAAGTGTTAAGGCTGTTTCAGCAATTTTAATATGCCTAAATACACAGTGCTGCTCTTCATACAGAAGTAAATTGCTTGGGAGTTTAACAGAAAACCTAAGACTCTCAGTGATGGTAAAACTCACATACATAAGCAAGTGGGCAATAAAGTCTGCCTGTATAGCTGGGAATTACTTCTGAAATTGGAACACAGTATGGCTGAACATATGACTTTATAGCTCCAAACTTGTGTACAGCTTTAAGACCTCCTAGTCAACAAAAATGACCAAAAAAATTACTGTTCCATGATCTCATGTTTATGTGTTAGAAAATAATATTTTATATCTATTATTCCAGGCATAGATTATATAGTGGGAGAAATAAATACTTACATGATTGCAGCCAGTGGCCCAATGAAGAGCAAATGATTGTTGTGTCAGCCTCTACTGATTTGCGATCACTGATCTTCATGTGCCTCTACATTATTAATACAATATTAGTAATCACAATCACAAGCAAAGACTTCTTGGTAGCTTGTGACAACTGAAAGTAGAATATTTATGGGAACATTTAGATGAGTAACTTTTCTGAAGCACCTATTTTTATACACATGCACATACTGAAAATGTATTACAACTTTTTTAATTGGCTAGTAGAATTACATTTGGTGCAAATATTTGTGGCAGTGTACACTTCAGTAATATGAGGTTCTGAGAACCATCATTAAAAAAAAAGAGGTAAAACCCAGACATATTTAAACTCTTAGGAACACCATTAGTTCTTTTTCAAAAAGCAAACAATATGGCACTTGCTCTTGCAAATAAACATCTTGCAAAATTAGGGCATGAAGAATGAAATAAATTCTTCCTGCAGTGACTGAAACAACCAAATAGCATTTAGACAAGACAAATAGTAGTGTGAAGGGAAGTTACAGTGAGAGAATGTTGCAAAACTGAGATCAGTCTGAAACTGATTGCACATGGTATACATTCTGTCTAAGGATACCAGAGAAATATTAGAGGTTTGCTTGAACAGTTTTGGTCTAGAAGACATGAATTTGATTTTTTTTTCTGAGATATAGAAAATGCAACAAATGCAGTACAATGGGAAGTTTAGGGATTTTTTATATATATAGCAAGATGATTCAGTGTCATATTACCAACATGAAGAAGTGTCAGTATCACATTTATATCACACAGAATATGGGACTCAAAAATAATACGGTAATTTTCTTAAAATGCAGAAAACTCTGCCATCAGATACTATGGGCTATGAATTTAGAGTAAACAGTACATTACAGGAGAAGAAACCAGAGAAATTACTAAAAATGCATCATTTAGAGACATTCTGATGCCAAGATTATAGTCACTTCTCCATGACAATGGAGAATTATTACTGCATTGGTAGCATAAGACATAAACCAGATTTTTGTAAGGTTTGGGGTTTTTTTCAGGTCTTGTTGCCACTCACAATCCATGTGCTTTATAATAATAGAAGATTATATGATTTTAGTAATGTATGTCTGTCGCAGGTTTGGCCTAGCTGTTGCCAACACTGGACTGGCCCCCCTTTCCCCTCCCAGAACTTTCCCAGCAAAGGAAAGAAAGCAAATTTGTTCTGGGGCCTCACCCGTCTCCAGTGTGGCCTGGATCAGCCCATGACAAATGGTTGAACTGTTTCCATCCCTGGGGCAGTCGGTTCCAGGTGTACCGCACTTCCCTCCAGGTGAAAGCAAACTGTGGCCTGCACTCTGGTGCCAGAGGAATGGAGAAGAATGCATTAGCAATGTCAATAGTGGCATACCACTTTGCTGCTTTGGACTCCAGCTCATACTGGAGCTCCAACATATCTGGCACAGCAGCACTCAGCGGTGGCGGAACTTCATTCAAGCCACGATAGTCCACAGTCAGTCTCCATTCTCCATCTGATTTACGTACAGGCCAGATAGGGCTGTTGAAGGGCGAGTGTGTTCTGCTGACCACACCTTGGCTCTCCAGCTTTCTGATCATTTTATGGATGGGAATCACAGTATCTCGTTTTGTACGATACTGTCGCCTATGTACACTTGCAGTGGCCATCGGTACTTCTTGATCTTTGACTCGAAGTAATCCCACAGCAGAAAGGTCTTCTGAAAGACCGGGGAGGGTGGACAACTGTTTGGATTCCCCTTCAATCACTGTGGCTACACCAAAAGCCCACCAGTACCCCTTTGAGTCCTTGAAGTGTCCTCTTTTTAAATAGTTCATACCAAGGATGCTAGGGGCTTCTGCTCCTGTCACAATGGAATGCTTTTCTCACTGGTCTCCTATTAGGCTCATGTCGGCCTCTACCACCGACAGGTCCTGAGACCCTCCGGTAACTCCAGAAATAGACACAGTCTCTGTACTCTCATGTTCCGATGGCATTAATGTACATTGGGCACCAGTACCTACCAAAGCTCAGTATTTCTGAGGATCCAATGTGCCAGGCCATCGAGCCCACACAGCCCAGTAAACCTGATTATCATCCTCATCCCTCTCCTCCTCCTGGCAGGAGGCAGGGCCCCTCTATTGCTGTTCCTGGTCAGAGCATTCTCCATCTGACATGTGCGATGCTCTGTCAGAAGCTCCTTCATCGGCATGGGGGGAGTTGCTTCTTTTGCGTCTTGGAGATCGATGTTTCTTTTCCAGGGTCTTTGCTTCAACTATGTGGACAGCTTTCTTGCCAGCTAATTTCTGTTTTAATTCTTGTAATCGGGCTTCAAGTTTAAAGGTGGTTTCACCATACCATTTCTTCACGTCTTCCCCTAGTTTACGCAGAACAGTCCATAAGACACTATGCTCACTCTGTGTCTTACTCCTGGGGCTTCCAGTTTTCCCTCGTGCTGTATGAGATGACTGAGAACAGGAATGGGAACGAGAACGGGAACTAGAACGAGAATAAGAACGAGACCTTCCTTTGCGACCTCTAGAATGTTTGCGTCTAGGTTCCTCTTCATACACAGAGCGTTTAGCATTCCTCTGGTGGCTTCCAGTTTTCCTTCGTGCCGCATGAGGTGACCGAGAATGGGAACGGGAACAGAAACGAGAACCGGTACGGGAGCGAGAATGGGACCTAGAACAAGAATGAGAACGAGAACTAGAATGAGAATGAGAACGAAACCTTTCTTTGTGATGTCTAGAACCTTTGTCTCTAGGTTCTTCTTCATACACAGAGTGTCTAGAATTCCTCTCTACCCTTTCCCCACTGTAGAGGGAAGAATGCCGGAATTTAGAGGGGACCCTCATGGTTTCCGATATTCTCTGTATCCAGTGACACATTCTGTCAATGTGTATCTCATTCTCGTCCATACTTAGAGGGTATGCAGATACCAGACACGGCATATAAGACTTAGGGGCCCCATCCATCACCTTATCCCACATCGGCTGTGTGCATGGCATCTTCTCTGGGACCAAGATGTCATAGTAATTTGGATCGGAGTATATAATCTCCAACATGGCCAGTTCCCGCAGATACTGAATGCCTTCTTCTGTGGTATTCCACTCTCTTGGAACACTCACCAAATACTCTTTAAATGGATATCTTGCCCTCACAGCACAGAGGATTTGGGTCCAGAGACTGGATGCCATCTCCCCCTGTCCCATTTCCTCTTCTATTTCACGGTCTCAGGCAAGAGATCCCAATTGTTGTGCTTCATGACCTTCCAGCACATGACTACTGGCCTCCTGGTCCCAACATTGCACCAGCCAGGTCAGGATGCGTTCATCGGGCCACCGACTGTAATCCCTTCATATATCTCGAATCTCCTTTGGGGTCAATGATCGTATAATTTCACTTTCCCTCATTATTTCCTGTCCATCTCTCCCACATACTATTCTCTCTACCTGTGTTTTTACTCTTCCACTCCTCCATGGAACCTCTCTCACTTCCTTTCTGACCCTCTCATGTGAAGGTGGGGATTGTTCGTGCCGTGAGGACGAGCTTCTATGGTGTTCACTCCGGGAGGATGGGCTCCTACATCGCCCACGCCGTGGAGAGAGACTTCTACTTCATTCGAGCCATGGGGAAAGACTCCTAGCTTGTGCACCTTGTGAAAGGGAGCTCCTGCATTGTTCATCCGGTCTGATGAATGGAGGTACCACATAGTCCTTGGAAGGCCGGGGTAAGGACCTTCCCCGGTCATCTATTCCCTCAAATGTAGGTCTAGTATGGGGAGGTGGAATCACACCTCCAAAGGAGGGTTGCCTTTGGAGAGGCTGAAACGGTCCTTCCTCAGGCTGACGGAAATGCGTTGACCTCCTCTCTTCCTCTACTGGGTACTTGCGTATGTAGTCAGAGCACCAATCGTCGAATGTTATTCTATCCCAGGATGCTCGCACCGTCCCTTTCCTTTCTCCGGGCATGTCTCTGGTCTCTTTTGAACTTACCCCCAGTCCCATTAGGTGTGCCCCATCCCTTGTGACCACTCCTCCCTCTCTGGCGGCTGCTCCCTTCTCTATTGTGACTATTCTTTCCTCTTGTGCGATCGTTTCTTCCATTGTCACAGCAATTACTTCCTCTATCGCAGCTGCTCCTTCTTCTTCTTCTTCTTCTTCTTCTTCTTCTTCTTCTTCTTCTTCTTCTTCTTCTTCTTCTTCTTCTTCTTCTTCTTCTTCTTCTTCTTCTTCTTCTTCTTCTTCTTCCTCTTCTTCTTCCTCTTCTTCCTCTTCTTCTTCTTCTCATTCCAATTGCGGAGGTGGCTCTATGGGTTTTGTAGTCTCCTTCATCCTCGCTGTTTTCTTCTTTATGGGGGCAATGGTATTCTTCCGGTTCGTAACTTCAGTTTGAGTTCCCACAGAGCGAATAGGAACTGTATCCGCGTTGGCTTGAGTCTGAGCTTCGACTGTGGTCTTGGTGGGCTTAGTAGGGATGACAACTTCCAGATCTTCAGCTTGCATTTGAGTTTCTACAGAGCAAATGGGAGCTGTATTAGCGTCGGCCTGAGTCTGAGCTTCAACTGTGGTCTTAGCAGGCTTAAAAGAGATGGCAACCTCCAGATCTAAGGCTTGAGTCTGAATCTCTACAGAGCAAATGGAAGCTGTATTAGCTTCAGCTTGCGTCTGGGTTTCAGCCGTGGTTGTAGCAGGGACAGCAGAAATAGCCTTGTCCAGATTTGCAGCCTGAGTTTGGGTTTCTACCGAGCAAACAGAGGCTGTATTAGTTTCAGCAACTTGAGTTTGGGTTTCTACAGAGCAGATGGAGGCTGTATTAGTTTCAGCTACTTGAGTTTGTGTCTCTACAGAGTGAACGGGGGCTTTGTTGGCCTTGGCTTGAGTCTGAGTTTCAACTGTAGTTTTAGCAGGGACAGCGGAGATAGCCATGTACGGGTCTGCAGCTTGAGTTTGGGTTTCTACAGAAACAGCATTGACCTCATGCTGTGTTTGGACTCCACTTTCGGTAGTCTGAACAGGGACTACACGGGTCTCGGACGGCATATTTCCATTTTCTATCCTGTCCTCAAGCCATTGACAGTAGTCCATGGCAAATCGATAAGCACTAGCCAGGCCCCAACACAAAGCAGAGACTCATGTATACGGATCCTCGTAGGAAAAACACTCTTCTGATAAACAGCGGGCCACGTCAACAGAGTCACACACTTGTTCTGATGTGAACTTCCAGTAAACGGGGGGTGAGATATGCCCTAGCACTTTACCGAGATCCAACCAAGCCCCATCCCACCCCGGGACTGGCCTGTCCGAAGCCCCTTCCAAAGTTCCATTGAGTCCCCCAGAGGCATAGCCTTTCTTAGGTCTGAAACAAGGGAAGCACCGAAGTGCCAGCATTCTTCCAATCTTATACAACAGTTTCATTACCTTCATAAACACTAGTGCTGTCACAATACAATTTAGGTAATAACTGGGACCAATTGTAACAGTAGGGATCTCTCTCAATAGTCCGTTAATGTCATATTTTAACATGCCTTTAATGTCACATGTCAACAGGCCTTTAATGACAAGATTCAGGAGGACCTTACATGGATGACAATTATCAGGCAGACCTAGGTACGTCCCTAGGAGACCTTTCAGAGTGGGAGTAGGCGTTACCACCATCAGCATGTAAAAGAATAGAAAGACACTTAAGAGGAGACCTTTCACTACAAGAGACTGCCAGGCCATGCCAGCATGGTTGGAGTGACCTCCTCTGGTACCTCTCAAGTATTTGCTAAAAAGGGTAAAAATCATTCTTTCTATTGTTTACCTTATGCCTGAGTCCTCAGTTCCCAAACAAAAACCTTGTTTATATCAACAAGGTACCCTTGGCTGCCTTCCCGGTGATTGTTTTGAAAATACCACTCAGTTGGCAGTTCTCCCAGACACTGTTCTCTAAACAGAGAACTATTTACAAAACAATTCCAGCTCAGTATCTCGGTAGAACCTCCAAGAATGTCGCAGGTTTGGCCTATCTGTTGCCAACCCTGGACTGGCCCCCCTTTCCCCTCCCAGAACTTTCCCAGCAAAGGAAAGAAAAAAACACTGAAAAGAAACGCACTCTAGAGAAACTGAACTGAATAAAAAGAATAAATTATATTTTCTAACATTCACAAACCACACTGTATACACAGTACATAGGATCCTACACCCAGCGGAAGGGGAAGGGAAAAAGGGGACTGATTAGCCAGAAAATAAGGAAGACACCAACCCAACCTAAAGAAACCGAATGAATCAAAACAAACACAATTAAAAACCTCAAGGAAAGGGAAGAAGAATGAAACAATCTCACCCAGGACAGGAGAACCACCAACAACCGGAGGGACCAGACTCCAACCACCTCCCACGAGCTCCCCGGCCAAGGAAGGGAAGAGCCAATCTAAACCACTCCCCCCCGCTACGTGGAAGACCCATGTGGAATACTTGTAACTTCCTTAGATACAATGGTTACTGAGGAAGTCATGGGTCAAACCATTACAATGTTGGATAACAATAAAATTTCATTTGAAAAAAATCATACTTGTACAGGCCCAGCTATGGTGTGAAGACAGAATCTTTTTTGTTCTAAGTAAAGCACTAAAGTTAGAATCTTCAGTAACTGGATTCATTACATTCTTTCTGTGTGGCTGATCTACTGATAGGATCCTTCTGTTATGCAAGATAACATTCAATCAAAGTGTCAGATATCTTCCTGAGCAGATTTAGTAGATTGACATTTCTTTTTTTGACTCTTGGTCACAGCCATCTGAACCCCAGAACTTCAGGCAGAAAAGGAATTAGAAATAAAGAAACATCGACAGTTTCACTGAAGGTGGAATGCATATAGTGTTGCTGTTAAAATATGATTCTTGTTTTGTGTGACAATAACTAAGAGGACCAAGTGTCATTTTCACCAGATGTTTTTGATAGGATGATGTGGACTTGGTAAAAGGTAGCACCACATTCTGCTGCTTCATATCAATCATAGATTTTTACTCTCCAGTTCAACAGATATTTAAAAAGTTTCTTTCTGTCTCAGCCTAACAGTATCTGTCACTGAAGGAGACTAATCACTGTTGAAAATTTCTGTGCAAATTAGCTTCCTCTGCAGCTACATTCTTATAGATCATTATTCAGAGGTTTCATTCAATTCATACCATCAACCCTATCAGTTATTGGTTTGAATCATGAAATTAATATACCTTTCTACATTAACTTTTATTTTCATCCTTATAATTTTTCAGATTGTAGTTTTGCTGTGTACAATCAGCAAAAAATTCAGCATATGCAGACACATTAACTTTTTTATTATGATTTCCATGCCATTTAACGTTAATTTTTCTCATGCAATAATTTTTTGTTGTGGAGAATGCTTAATAGCTTTAAAATTACATTGTACATTATGTTTTTAGGGTCCTAGCTGCAACACATAGATCTTTACCTAACAAAAATGAACTCAAAAAGTTAATCCATACTGATATGTTTTTAAGTCACAGGAGCAATATGCCACCTTTCTACAGATCATAATGCACTGTTTACTTCTTTGCTGTAAACATCCAAGTTATTCTGAGTTCTTACAGGAATTTCAGGTGGTTTCATTATTTATTTATTTTACGGAGCTTATTGTGGGTTTAGTAACAATATTGAACAGGCAGTCATCTGGCTTCCTAGGAACAACGAAGTCTAAGTTCACTCATAGTTTCTATTATATTTCTAATTAAGGACACTGTGAGTTTTAAGCCAGTTTGGAGGATAATAAATACCCGTGCCCTTCATCATCAACCTCTTATTCCTTTCTTCCAGCCAGCTGATGTATGACAGACTCTGAACATTTCTGTCGATGTATGACAGACTCTGAACATTTCCTTCAGCAACTGTTGCAACCTGTTTGTCCCAGTTGCTGCATCAGCAACTGGTAGCACTGAACATATTCACCTTCAGAGTTGTTTTTGCAGCTTTAGGGTGGTTTGAATAATGTTTTTAAGTGCTTACTGCATCAATCAACAAGGAAATTTAATGTGTGAATTTCCTTGTAAGATTGAGGCTTCTATATTCTTTCTTCAACTGATACTCCTCAGCAGAAGGTGGTCACAAAGCTATGGCATATCCTATGCATACAGGGAGGCATTTCCCGTTAGCTCACAAGGAAAATAGACAGTGGTCATATATTTCAAAGACATATTTCAAACTTGGAAAGCAGACAAGGGGTAGCAAGATTTGCCCTACAATTTGTGCATGAAACCAGAAGATTCTGGTACAAAGGACAACTTCATAGTAAGTATGATGACTCCTAAGCGATTGTGGAAGAAGACCCAGCATTCACTAAATGGCAGGAGTATTTTAAGCGCTGAGTCTACAAGGATGAGGATTCTCCGATTTCTACTGCCCGTAATGCTGATAGGTTAACATCACAGGTTTAATTAAAAGTGAGTCATAAACATGTCCTCTCCATTGTATTTTTTCCTTAGTCTTTCCCTATCCAAGATTCTTCTTCCCATAATCCCCTAGGGTTCCTTTCTTTCCATTTCTCCCTATTGATTTATTGTGAAGTTCCACCCCTACACTCCATTGGTCCATTTGCAATCCTTCATTTGCATGCCTGCTGACCAGTGGGAAGCTTAACACCGTCTCTTGTTCTAGAAACTTTCCTGCTGAGCCCATAAAAGCAAGTGATCCCAATAAAGTGTGCTTCTGTCACTGAGCCTCCTGGTGTCTGGACCTCTCTTCTATGGCACAAAGAGATGCTGGCTACACCATTAGAAGTGTGTGAGTATGTGGTTCCATCCTGTCTGAGGGTTCAATGTATAAGGATAAGCACCAGTAAAACTTATTTACAGTTCTGGTAAACACCTTCTCCTTTCATAAAGTTTCATACTAGATTTTATTTCCCAAATTGGGACATTCAGGGATCTTTAAGGAAAGTGAGCATATGAACCAGGTCTCTAACCATCTATGACAGTTTAGTTTAGCTCTTTATAGAGCTGGTGAGGTATTTAGCTCACTCTAAATTAGGAACTTATTATCTGAATAACTCTCATTCATTACATTGACTAGTACTTCATTGGTTTAATTCAGGTTCCCAAAGGTAAAAGTTTAATGTGATCTGAGATATCTTAAATTATCAGAGAAATATGCCTCATGACATTGGAAGATCTACACTGCTGTAGACTGACACCTGGAAAACAAAGGAATACCTAGACCATATCAAATGGTATGACATCTTTTTTATGTAAATAAGTCAAGCTGATCTCTTAACTATGAAGGAAATTTATATAGCTCCCTTCATACCTACAACATGTACCTACAGGTTTAATTTTTTTACAGAGATTAATATGATATGAGACCATTATCCTAAAGTAAAGCAAGAGCACATATTTCAATAATATGCCATTGAAATCAGTAGTTTAAAACAAATACATATTTTTTTAAAAACTGTAATAGGGTACAATTTTGTTTCAGTCTTACATGCATTATCATATTTTCACAATGCGTCCTAGAAAAAGGAAAAGACTATTTAGCATTATTACAGAACCAAAATATTAAAGACATACAAGGTACATCTCCTCTGTTCTTTTTTAAAAGATCTGGAAAGATAAATTAGAGCCTGTACTTTAGATTTGGGGGAGAAAATCCTCTAGAATATACAGACTGACATAAAACCTTTTGGTCTTGAAGGAGAAGTTAAGCTTAATGGTGAAAACTCAAAATTGACAGAAATAAAATTTCAGCAAAACAGAATTTCCCTTATGGGTCCATTTCTGCTTTACCATTTCAAAGTAATCTCCAACAAATATTTGCATTTAATAAAACCATATATTTGATACCAGTCTGTAGTATACAATGGATTTCAATATGCAAAATGAATTGAGAGGAAGAAGTCACTCCAGACTATTAAATCAATATGGTCAGGTGAAGAAGGAAGGTATCTTCTGCTCTTATTATGACCCTAGTGAATGCAAGCATAAATATAGAACTTTTTTTTCTGATATTTTGCTACCATATTTGCAAGTAGTTAAAATTTCAGAGATGAGATGACTACCTTAGCTGTTAATAGCTGAGGAGCTGGCCAGACACATAGATGACTTGAAGGGATTTGTTTAAAAAAAGGAGCAGCATAATCTGCAGCTTTTGAATGTTTTCACCAAGATGTAATAGAAGCTGAAAAGTTGACATTCTGGATACAATTGATGTAAAAAAACTTTCTCTCCTGACCAGATACTATCTTAGGTCTACTCAAATAGGGACTTCCAGGACTGACTGAGAAGAAGAAAAAATAATATGTTAATTATCAGTGTAGCTCTGAGATAAGGTGCATCACAGCTGGCATGTACAAAGCCTTTCAAGGATCAATTGTGATTTTGACTGAATGAAATTAAGAGCGATTTCAATGCAGCATGAAAATGATAAAATGGTTCCAAAAATCTGTATTATTGTACAAATCTCTTTGGTTTTGGTGCAAATCAGTCTGTCTTGAGACAAGAGCTAACCCTGAGGAGGAAAAGCAATGTTACAGTAATGAAGTCTTAGTATTGAAGCAGATTCCAGGAGGGGATCAGTTACAGAAATTAAATACAGACTGCCTCAGCACTGTAAGCACAATACACCTAGATAGATAAAGCAGATCTCTGTGGTCCAATTAGGACTCCAAACAGCACGCTCTCTGCTCCTCTTTATTTCAATCTGGACTGGCTCCATTATTGCGATACTACTGCACTCATCTCTGCTATTCTCTTCCCTTCTTGTTCTTTTTCTTTCAGTACAAAAAGAAACAGTATTCTGCTGTAGTAATTATTGCATTACATTATAAGACAAGAATACCCCACTGTGATTATTTGCTCTTGCCTAAATGAAAGCAATTCTTCTATTTTTTTATTTATTTTTTTTTTAGCAAACGTTGTGTAATCACAACACATTACCTTTCTTCCAAAAATTCCCACAGTGATTTTTTCCTTGGAAATCCCAAAGTGATTGCAAATGGTTGTGATTTATCTTTCATCAGCCAAAAGTGCCCAAAGCTTTTGGAATGTTGGTAAGTCATGGCACACCTTGTTCACACAAACATGATCTTACAGAATCATATTGTAGGTGAATAACGCTAGAGGCTTCCTGCCTATACTTCTGATAACAGTCAAGGGGCAGGATGTCAGGAAATAGGGTGATGTAGCAGTCTGAATTTAAAAGGATAATTATAATTTTCTGCTGACAAGATAACAGTACTCTTAACAAGAAACGGTAGGGTTCCGCTTCACATGCTGAATCTTGATCTTGAAGCACTTCAAGTGGACTACAAGATATTTCTTCACTGAAAAGATTAAAAAAAGACAGTTTCTTGAATGACTTTTGTGATATTGATGATAAACTGGATATCAATTTTTCACCTCCAAGTGATATCTTAAACTTTCTATAAATATAGTAATGTAGTCAATCACCTTCGGAGCTCTTAAAGGTTTTTTTTGCTTTTGTGGTTTTTTGTTTTGTTTTGTTTTAAATGCAAACTAATTATTTCCATTATCCAGTCCCATTCTGAATCATCATGAATCCAACTACTGAAGTTCAGTGGAGCTTCAAAGACTGAGCAGATCTAAACCCCTCCAGCTATCACAGCCATCAAGACACAAAGAAATTGTTTTGTGTAGCACCCTTAATCTAAATTTAAATTCAGGAAAAAATAACAATCAAGGATAAATAATGGTATTTCCTCTTTTCATGAGCCAAAACATCATGACTCCTTTGAACCTAATAAAAATTCACATTTATTTTATATTGTTTTCCTTGTGCCAAAAGTAGTTGCTTTTGCTCATGCCATGCAAAGTCTTAGGTTTCAATCTGAAGTTCTAGCTCTGCTCAGGAATAAGAAGTGTTTATTAGCTCAGGCTTATTTTTCATAAGAGATACTAAAAGCAAAAGCCTCTATACAAAAGCATAATAAATATTTGATTGTGTATAAATAGAGAATTATCCTGGTGGTGAAATTGTTCATAAGATTTCCACACAAAAGGGACAAACTTTGCAAATTAAAATAGGAAAATTAAAGACACAGGCATGTGTCTGCCATTTTCATTGCAAGGGTAGTGTGAAAGGTAAGGTTTGAAAGTACAGTGCAAGTGTGTCACCCTTAATTGGTAAGGTCTGAGCAGTATTTTAGAGGTGCAATTTAAATGTGATCTCCTATGTCTTTTTGCACCCTAGGATTCTCTTAGTAATAGGATCTCCCTCAAAGCTTATTTAGCACCATAGGATTTCTTTCTGCCCTACTAAGATTTCTCTGTGATCCTGAATTGCCTTTGGATCACAGTAGGGATGAAAGATCTTGAAATGGAATGAATTAATGAACAAGTGAACTTTAAAGAATTCAGGCCTTTGTATCTTAATGTGACACAAACTACTAGTTTTAAAATTGTCCCCTGGTATGAATAACTTTTCAGTCATTTCTCTGTGTTACAACTCTAGGATCTATGCAAACTCAAAGCTTTATGCTGATAAATTACCTCGTTCAGTTCTCATAAGAAAAAGCATCTCTCTTCAGAACTTCACAATGCCTCATGAAATCTGCCAAGGCTTAACATTTCCATTCTCTCAAGCCCCAAAGGAGTTTGCTGCTATTAATAACTATTTGTACCCTTTGCTTTTAACATTTCTGATTTCAAAATACAGACTTCTTGGCACTTGGACTGTACAGTTTGAAGTTGGCCTGTAAAATTATTATTTATTATTTTCAAGAAATCATCGTCAACAAAATATTCAATCTCACAAAAGCACAGATCATGTAAAATGACTCTACAATAGCTTAAGGATTTACAGCTCTCTTGTGGCTCTTGTTTGAGTTTCTATCCTAATAACCACTTATACGTAATCAGCTGGAATTTATGCAACCTCATCCATGAAATGGGGCATGTGAATGTTTCTCTATTATTGCCTCCATAGCTCGCAGACTATAAAACAGTTGATAGTAATTCTATGCAAAAACAAATGACTGTTCTAACAATAGAAATCTCTATGGCCTTGACATAAGTCATTTCAAAATACAGCAGAGCCTAGTTCTAACGAAGTGCTTTAGGGACAGCAAATTTGTTTGCTGAACTGTTTTCCCACTAAATTAGTCATTGAGCATTTTGTTCTGAAGGAAAAAAAAAAAAGGAAATTAGTTTCATAAAATGGTTAGGCTCCTAAATTTACGCTCCTCAAATAAATCCTGTACTATGTTGCTTTCACAACTGTGCAGAAAGAATATTTTTAATTTGCATCTCAATATCAAATGGAAAATGTTTTGCCACACTGTTTAGAGGGCAGCCAAATATATCCCACTGCTTTGAATTACTTTAGGGAATTAACAACTGTGTCTTGTACCTATGAGAGTAATATGGATATTTGTAGTCCTAGTGTTTAGTTGTTTTATTTAATTTTGCATAGCGTAAGGTATTTATTACTGATGAAGTTGAATTTTTTTCTGCAAATCTTGGGTCCATCCTATTTAATGACAAACATGAAATAACAACAGCAATTAAACTAAACAATATGCAGGAATCAACATGATTTTTATGAAAAGACAAAATGAGCTGTCATCCTGCCACATATTTTATTTATTTATATTCATTGCTGTTAAACAGACAAGACTTGAATACATGCTTTCTGATTCCAATCTGTCTATAATTTTAGTATGGCATTCATCATTTATGATTATGTGCTCACAAGCAATTCATTAGTCATATTCACTTTATCATTCTGTCTTCCCTCAGTTTGACTTAAACTTTAATTTTTTCTGTAATATGATTTTTATCTGTAGAATTATCAAAGTATGGAATCTAAATATGTTTCCATGTGGTGACTGAAAAAGCATATATCATACTATGTTTTTCAATAGCATGAGGCAGGCTCTTAGCAAGAATTATTGTTCAATATTAAACTTTACTCAACTTCAGTAAGACAAAGGAAGGCTTCTCGTCTGTTCACTCAGCTACTGAATTGTTATAGTTACAATCCTAAATAATTCCTAAGCATGTAAGGAACAGCATGGGACAAAAGCCAGGTAGCCAATATTAAATTTGAGAGAAATTACTCAGTGAGTTTTTTTTCTATTACACGATTGCTCTCTGCTATATGTAATTTTAATTTTTGTCAGCAACCAGTTTATTACATTTGTGTGTATACAATTATTTTCAACATATATGTATTAATATTGACACATATTTAAATTTTGACAATTACATTACATGATTTCTCCCAAGTTACAATCTGTCACAGAAAAGAACAAAAAAAACCCTTAGATGATTTACAATGTTTGGATTCCATAAATTAAATTTCAGCCAGTCTCTTGCTATTTGAATTATGTAAACTTTTAAATGAAATCAACGCAAAATAAACTCAAGTAAATTTTATCATATATTCTTGCCAGAAATGTCAAGAAGACATGCTATTTTCATAGAAAAGCTCATAGTTAACTACAGCTTAACACTAAAAATAAATAAAATAAAACTGCAAAGAAAACAAACTCAGCATTTTATAGAGTGCAAATTACACCTATACCAATATCCTAGTTCAGCAAGCTGGAACCAGTTTATCACTGCGTGGGTGTGACCAAAGCTGTGTATTCTAAACCCTCTATGCCATTTCCCAAGAACAGTTAACAATGGACCATTTGCAGTAGCTGCCCAGGGTACATCGAACCCCTCAGGTTGTGAGCTGGGTGTTAAAGACATCTGTGAAATAACAGCTGTGATAACTCCCTTCCAGGAAGTCATTAGCACCTCCACACCCAGCCTGAGGTGTCATGTCTGCTAATGGGCCATCAATGATTCCAAAATACCCCATGACTCACAGAGATCACTCATTTTGTAATTCCCCACCCTGGGGGAGGGACTGGGCGATCCCACCTGGATCTTGGGGAGTTTGGGACTTGGGTGGACCACTTGGAGGATCCAGAGGAGGACCAGAACCTTGACAGGAGGAAGCCACCATTCTCAACCAGGCTGCGACTATCATGTATACCAACAGGTTTTTCACCTTCTTTACTTTGGACTTGGGGGAACGACATGGGGCTCAGCACAGGGTCAACAAACCCTATTGTGTTTGTGCCCCAGCGTGCTGGGTTACACTTCTGGGTTTTGTGGGTTGAAACAATTTTCTCTTTGTGCTATTGCATTTATTGTAACATTTTTATTAAATTTTAACTCTGACTTATAATCTCTCCTGTGGTGGGTTTGTTTCTCCTGCCAGTTTACCTTTAAACCAGCAAAACTAACATATAGTGCTCTGTCTACACTAAATATTGAGTGGTTGTTTTCCTGTAGTATTATTATGTTATTTTGGAAAAGGTGGAAACTGAAGTAAGCTAGTACTTGCCAGTGCTACAGTTGTTACTTCAGTATTGCAATGCTTATTGCAAAGGAACAGAACAGCACCATTTATGCACTCAGTTCTTGCTCCATATTTATGTCACTGTCTTTTTTTTTTCCCCCCATTGTCCTCTAATAAAGGATTTTAGTTCACTTTTGAAATACAGGTAGAAATTTGGTTTCAGTTAAATAAAATATATTCATTCTGATGGTTGTATCTTTGACATAGCTGCAATGAGGTATTGCAGTCCAGTGTTTAGTTAGGAGTCTCACGTTCATGTGTCCAAGCAACTAGTAAAACTTCTGTCACGGAGAGAGAAAGACAGAGAAACTTTCCCCCTATTAATTTCACTATCCTACCAAATAACCTTTAGGGAAGTGGTATTTGCAGTCACTCTTCTCAGGATATGAGAGTGGAAAATACTGTGATTGCTACTGCTCTGTTTAAGCAAATAGAAACATGGGTTGGGTAGCATGACATCGTCACCTTTTGCAGTGAATGATGAAAGACTCAAATGGAACAGTTTATATATCGTGGTGCTAAATGGTGAAATTAGTACATATAAAAGTAGATTTTAGGATTACAATCAATACATAAGAGTTTGCCTCTGCCTATCCCTCCTGAGACATTTTCTTTGCTCTTCCAGAGTCTCCTCCATGGGCTGGAGGGCGCAGCCTGTCTGGCCACCGTCTGCACAGACTGGACTGCTGGGAAATCTCTGCTCCACTGCCTGAAGCAGCTCCTCTTCTTTCTTCGCTGTCTTTGGTGTCTGCAAGTTTATTTCTCTCTTTTATGCATCTGTCCCTCATTCCCCTCTGTGCTGCACAGCACTTTTTCCCTTTCTAAACGCTGTTTTCCTCGAGGCACCGTGCCCTTGTCTGCGGGGCTCACCGTGCGCTGCAGCACCTCTGTTGCAGCGGCGGAACTGGCTGTGTCCTACACGGGGCAGCCGCAGCTGCTCCGCACAGAGGAGTCTGCAGAGCTTTCTGCTGCCGCCTGGACACCCACACCCAACAGAGTACGTTAATAGTAAGGAAAGTGTAATTCAAAGATGCAACTTGCAATTTTAAAATTCATTACTTACAAAATCAAAATTCTAGACAAAATATTTTTAAATAAAGGTAAAGGGAAACTAGACATATTTGAGTACTGTTAACGAAATAGTGGGAGCTTTCTTTCTTTATTCTTTTTTTTTTCTCTTTTCCTCCTGTTTTGACAGTATCTCCATGAAATTGCTTTAGCTTATCATATTGATCTTTAATTAATAAGTTACAGTATTTTCCCAACATATAAAAAACACACTATTGAAAACATTTGGAAACTCCAGAATGAGAAAGGGACTAAATAATTGTGGTAACATCTCCAGTCAAAATACCAGCTATATAACTTTGAGTTATATTTCTCTGTGTGTGTGTTTACAATTATTTCAAGTCACATTCTGAACTAGTATATGGTAAACACTATTGATAAAAATAACTAGAGGACAAGGACTCTTAGTGGAAAATGAAAAGAGTGAAAAACAAACTCTTCAAGGCTGATACCTGAAACATGCAGAATTCAGGTAAGATTATGAGATATGTAAATGGTTCATTAACTCACAGGACATTTGAGTGCATGTTTTGCACTGATCCACCTACACTGAACATACAGCTAAACCAATAGAGTTAACTTATACCACAGTTACACTTCCTACAGTTCTTTGGGGCAAAGCAGACTCCTGGCAAAATTTGGGCTATCCTCTCAACTTTTATAGTTGCTTACAGCTGTAACAAACCATAGCAAACCACTGAAGTTACAGAACATCACATGGTTCCAGCTACGTGTTCGTTCAGCCAGGAGGATATTAAGTCGCTAAAGTAACAAGAGTTGCCATATAACACATCCTGCATTCCTTGTGAGGCTTTACTCTAAGTTGTAAATTATACGGCACCAAGGTCTGCAAGACTGGAGGGTTTCTTTTCCATTATTGGCACAATAAAAAGCAGCTAGGAAAAGAAACCAGAATATGGTTGCCTTTGTTTTGAAACTGAAAATCAGGTATTTATCATAATCTCAGAGTTGAGAAGGTGCAACTTTTATGATAATTTTGTCATCTTCTTTTCTTTTGTTGCGTGTTCATTGTTATGTCCGAAAGCTGATGGTACCTCTTCTTGTTCTTCAGTTGCTTAGGTTTTTTATGCTTTTCACACAAGAAAGATAGAATACAGCAATAAAAAGCTGTTGAGTATGTGAAGAGAAATTGAATATTTATGGAAGAAAAAATATCTCTGATGTGGACTTAGTCAAAGAAATAAATTGTGGGATATGAAACACAAATTACATACTGAACCAGTTTTAATTCAGAGTAGGAGGGGAAAAGATATACACTCAACAGTCAGGACTGTGTGATAAAGTCCCTATCTATTACCATTATTAAGGCAAACATTCATACAAGTTACCTTAACAAGGGCCAACTAAGTTAAAAAAAAATGCTTCTTTCTTTATTTGAACAGACACTGGTTCACAGCCTATATATGAAATAATTTACAACACCATATTATGCTTAGACTATATTTCTTATTCTAGTCAACACAGCTAATAAAAGATTTTACTAAAATGATTAGTTTTTTTCCTAAACACATTTAATATTTCTATTTCTACAACTATGATTTATATCTCAATTGTAAAAAAATCTCTGCAGACATGAGCCCTAATTACCTTAAAGTTTTATATAACATTGTGAAAGAAATCCTTATTTACAGTGAAATTATGCATTGTTCACATAGAGAAGGTGTATAGATGGGTAGTATCTTTTAACATTAAGAATTATATATTTCTTCTCCAGACGTTACAAGCCTGCCTATGTCGAACTAACCTGATTTAATACACTGTACTCAGGGTCTACTTTGCATTTGAATAGCCTAGCTTGTTACAAAGGAGATGCAAAAGCAAAAGACCTTTTAACAGATTCACCTACAATTCTGGAAAATTATAAATAATTAAATACTGATTTCATAATGCAAAATTTCAACTGAATTGAGCAACATATTTAAAGGTGATAAAAGCATATTTGCTTTGATATTTCAGTGTTAGTCTATGCACAGTCAAAGTCAACAGATTGCCAGGATAAAAGAATCTTATTTCTTGTGGGTTAGCAGTAAGGTTTTATATCTGAAGGATTATTTGTGAAACTCTGTCCAACACATAGGGAAACTATTGATTCTTGTACCTATTTTTTGTTTTGAAAGAATAAACGCTAATTATTTAATAAACCCAGTAAAAGTAAATAGGGAAATTAATTAATATTTAACCTGGTCTAAGTTCAATTAAATTATATTTTATTAAAACAAACTGTCCATCTTGTTTTCCTTTCTATTAATTCACACATTGAAGATCTTCAAATATAGTATCTGATTCTTCAGCATACACTCACTGATGTATTGTTTATTTTTAAAATTCCTTATGTATACATTAATTATCTTTCCATGACCTGAGATTAGTAATAAAGTTTTCCAGTATCGTAGGGTCTTGCTCACCCAGTTATGCAGTATCTGAACTCCTCTGTCCAATATGTATTGAACAATAAAGACCACTCTGACTACCATTCATTATCTCTAGATCTGTGAAGAAGTATTAGCTGTGACAGAACCTTTCAGTCTGAGAGTTCAGTTGAAGAGGAGATTTAGGGTGACAACGGACAAGTGACATGTCTGAGAGACCACAGAAAGTAATAGCAATTCCATGTGGAGAGAACAAAATAAATTAGATGTTGACACAAAGTGGAGTTGAGAAGCAAATTACTGGGAAAGCAAAGATTGACAGTATAGGCACAGCTTGAAATGAGTGTAAGGATTTTCTAAGGTGATGTTTTATAAGCACAGCAATGGACTTCCTGGAGAATTGAAAGTGAAAAAAATTGAAAGTGAAAATTATTATGAACTGAAAGGGTGAATAGCTGAATAGACAGAATTAGAAGGGGAGGATGGAAAGAAATATTGAAATCAGATGATGCTCTAACTTCAAATTTGAAAATACCTGAGGGATGCAGGGAAATAATGTTTTGTGGGTGTTTGGCAAGAAAAACATTCTCAGAATTGATGGAAAAGAAATGGGAGAGTAGTTGCACAATAATATTATCCTTGGGTCAGCTTGTCAGTAAAATAGTCAGAATAAAATGACAGCAACAAAGGCAACCCCTCACAGATAACAACAATTTTTAGAGGAATTAATGTTAGTTTGTAAATGAAAATGTTATCTCCTAGGATATGCCTGCTAAAATATAAAGATTCAGACTTTTAATTAACTATTTAAATAAATTAATTTAAAGTAATGCCTATGTGTACAGTATATTATGATAGTTTTATAATTCTTATCTGTCATACTGTATTTGAATTTAGTACTTATTGATAGAGGAGAGTTTCGGCACAGTATAACATGAGATATATTATAAGCTTTATATCTGAGGTGGTAATCCTAGTTCTAACGTTGTCATGGTAGAAAACATACAGGTGACAAAAATTTTTTGAATGGTAAGAAAAATGAAAAAAACTATTATAAAAATGTTTGGATTTTTTCCAAAGAAAAGTATACACATATTGGTTTTTATCATCTGGGATTTTATAGTGTTCCTGATGCAGCTTTTCTTCAGTGTTTCAGTTGTACTTGCTTTGATGCTGAATAAACTCCACCTCCTAATTTCTAAATCTCATAAATTTTCTGATAATTCATGTAACCAGTAATGTACCATTTTCTTTAGAGAGAAATAAAGAGTCGATCAGCTAAGTGATTATTTTTCAAGCTGCCAGGATAACAACATGCTACCTGCTTTGTGCATACCAATAATGTGAATGTATTTTAATTCAAAAGGATTTTTGGATCCATTTTTTTCAGGTCGATTTCTTATTCAGCCCAGGTTTATCAGTCATCTCAGAAATGCTTTCTATGTGATTGCTTTGCAGTTATAGTTTCTAGTAACTATCTTCTGTGGTTTTTTTTTATTATTTTTATTTCCTCAGCTTTAATGAAAGCGCACATTATAGTGAATATTCTTACTTATAGGCTTGTAATTATCCTTTCATTTTTTTTCATTTTTTAGGTCTCTGTCAAAGTTTGCTTTTTCCTTTGTGATGAATACTTAGAAATACCATTTATGCTGATATTCTGCAGATTGTACTCGTGCTAAAAAACACCATATTCCTTGAGCAGTCTCATTACACCAAATATTTTGGTAAGGTATTATTTTTTTTCAGCATAAGCAGGAACAGCAGTTTCTCGGCTGAAACTGAAAATACTAGGCAATGATGGAAAAGACTGAGATTTTGAAATACTGAGATCTAATTTCTCAACACTAAAGAACACCAGTTATCAACCCTTATTATCTATGGATTCTTTAAATTTTAGGGGGTTTAATACTGTCATGTGAGCAAAGTAAATAATGTTTTTAGTGTATGTGAATTAACTGACATCTGGAAATGCTATGGTGGAAATATATCTATATATACTCTGTACAATATATGCTATATATTATAATAGAAATATGATTTATAATATTTGTTATGATATGATAGTATATATATCTGCCTGCTAATCTAGTGGCCTTCTAAGGTGGAGTAACAGCATCAGTGGATAAGGGAAGAGCTATGGATATTGTCTGCTTGGAGTTCTGTAAAGACTTGGACACAGTCCCGCTCCAACATTCTTAATTCTACATTGCAGAGATATTGGATTGATGGATGGACTGCAAAATTGTTAAGGAATTGGATGGATGGCCACAGCCAAAGAATTGCAGTCAATGGCTCAATATCTAAAGGCAAATCACTAACAACTGTTGTCCCTTTAGGACCTATACTGGGATCAGTATTTTTTGATATCTTCATTAATGACATAGATAATAGGATAGACTACAGAAGAAACCAAGCTGAGTGATGCAGCTGATTTGCTAAAAGAAAGAGATGCCCTCCAGAGGGACCTGGATAGGCTTCGGGAGGGTGGCTGTGTGAGTTCATGAAGTTTAAAAGGCCAGGTGCAAGATCCTGCATCTGGGTCAGGGCAATCCTCAACATAAACACAGACAAAGGGATTAGCAGATTAAAAACATCCCTGGAGAGAAGGACCTGAGGATACTGGTGAATGAAATACTGGACATGATCCAGCAACATGTGTGTGTAGCCCAGAAAGCCAATTGTATCCTGAGCTTCATAAAAAGTAGTGCAGCCAGCATAGCAAGAGGTGATCCTCCCTGCTCTATTCCACTCTCATGAGACCTGACCTGGATTACTGTCTCCATCTCTGGGGTCCCAAACACAGTAAAGATATGTACCTGTTACAGCAGGTCCAGGTGACGGCCATAAAAATGGTCAGAGGGCTGGAATACCTCTTCTAAAAGGAAAGGATGAGAGAATGGTGGTCATTCAGCCTGGAAAAAAGAAGGATCTGTGGAAAACTTATTTGGTCTTTCAGTGTAAAAAGGCAGCCTACAAGAAAGATGGAGAAAGACTTTTTATCAAGGGTACATACTGATAGGACAAAGGGCAATGGTTTTAAACTGGAAGTGGGTAGGTTTAGGCTAGGCATAGGGAAAAACAGATTTTAAAGATGAGGCTTGTGGACCAGGTTAATAAAAGGAATTGTGTACAGTCCATGATTGAAAATGTACAGTGTCAGGTTAGAGGGGACTTTGAGCAAGTTGTTCTACTCGTGGCAGGGAGGTTGAAGCATGGTCTCTAAAGGTCTCTTCCAACCCCAAACTATTCTATGATTCTACATTTATCACATATTCTAGGATAATATGTTTTATAAATATATGCTATATGGGCATACAAATATATTTAAAGGAATTTGACATCTAAATTCCAAGTCCCACTTTAGGTGTTTAGGTACAAAGGTCATAGTCACAAAAATCCACTTGTCAGCACCTACCTCAATCCAGAGGTATTCATCTTTCTAGCTGTCTCCCTTTTCAATCCTAACCTTCCATGAGACACTAAACTCTGTTTCTGTACATATCCAGTAGCAACATTTTACTAATTAGGCTGAATGGTTTTTTACCTTTCTTACAAAGATTTGAAGCTGATCTATAAACCAGACTTCCTCCTTATGAGAGTTTCTGGAAAGGTTTGAAAATGCTAATGTATTTGACCTCCAAACAAAAATTAAAAGAAATATTATACACAGAGCATGTACAGATCATCCCCCTTTAGCCGTGCACTTAATAGTAAGGAATTTCCATGAAATATTCAATGAAAGATAAAGAAGTGGATCACTAGTAAATGAAATACCAGCTGGTTTGGTTTAACTCCAGTAGACAGCTAAGCATGACAGAGACTTGTTCACTCCGTCTCGATGGGATGGGAAGTTGAATCAGAAGGACAAAAAGTGAGAAAACTCATGTCTAAGATAATGGCAGCTTAATAAGCAAAGCCAATGCTACTCATGCAAGCAAAAAGTAGTGGAATTTATAAACTAATTGCCTTTGGCAGGCAGAGATTCAACCATTAAAGAAGGGCTTCCTCACAGGTAATGGTTACTTGGAAAGACAAATGTTATCACTCTGATCATCTACCCTTCCTCCTTCCTTCTCCAGCTTTTATTGATGAGCACAACATGATAGGGTACAGGATATTCCTTTGTTGACTTGGGGTTATCTGTGCTGGCTGTGTCCCCTCCCAGGGTCTTGTGCACCCTCAGTTAACTTGCTGGTGGGGAAGGGTGAGAAACAGAAAAGGCTTTGATGCTGTGTAAGCAATGTTCAGCAAAACATAGGCCCATAAAAATTCTATGAAGAAAATTTTTCCATCCAAAACCAGTATACAAACACAACCCAAAGAGATCAAGATCTGGATGTATCATTTTTCTGAATTTTCTAACCCTTGGAATACAGAAGGATGTTCATCTTGTACACACAAAGTAGATAGGAGGTATCATGTATATGCAAATCAATGGCTTCTACTTCTTACTGTGTTGTGAACCCAGAAGGATGTGGGAGACTGGAATGGAGCTCCTGCAGAGGTATGAGCTTGATCATCTGTGAGGGAAGCATCTCTGAGCTCCTACTGAACTTTTATCAACAGAAGTCAACAAAACAAAAGAAATCAAGTAATATCTTTACCTTTTGAAAAGTGCTAATGCCTACTATAGAAAATTTAGAATCCCAAGAGATACAACAAAGTAAAAAGAAATATTGTGAAATATCTGAAAATAGTACCTGGTATTCTCAAGCATAATATATTCATGTTTGTAAACAGATAAAATATTCTCATTATAAAGAATATCATATTTAACGAGCTAAGACTCTACTTGCTCTATTCTCTCCTTGCACCAAATACCAGTGAATATCTTTGTAAGAATATTGAAATCTTAATGTATTACTGTAGAAGTCCTTGTACAAAAGACTGATACACTTCAAATAAAAACTAAGAAATTCAGAGGACTTTCTTATTACATAGATAAGGTAGTTCACTACCAGTGACTGATGACAAATGGAGGTAACGGAAGAAATAAAAGCAAAACAAAAGAATTTCTCAAAGAAACAACTACAAACTGACCTTTTTCCTCTATGGAGTGCAAACTCATTGTACAGGCAATTCTATGGTTTTCAACAGCCTAAAGCACTGAAGAAGATCACAAGTGTCACTTAACACTGTAAATGAGAGAGATCTACTCTTATTTCAATTAGAGCTGGAGAGACTACTCTGATTAACTTCGGTTGCCACCATGTTCTTATTAGAGACCTGTGACTCCTTCTTGTGTATATTTATTATATAAACTCAGTCATATTGAACTTTGACAATTTTCTTTCTGAAGTGGTTTACACATTTAGAGTTAGTAAAGCAGAGCAAAGACAGTCTTACTCTGAAGAAGTGCAGGGACACATTTTTGTCTTTCCTTTCTCCAGGTGTCTAAAAGTTTCCCCATTCATTGTACTGTACTTTGTATATAGGGCCAGACTTTGCAAACAAAGATTTGGGAAGGGCTCTCTTCACATGGGTGTGCCCTTCCGGCCTGCACAGTGAATTTTTTAGGTAAGGCACAGCATGCGCAGAACTGGCCCCACCATTTAAGTCCTAAGTGTTCATTTGCCACAGCCGAGTGAGCTTAGACACTGACAGGGAAGTCCTTGGGACTGTCAAGTACTAACCAGGGCTGACCCTGCTTGGCATCCGAGATCTGATGGGATTGGATGGCAGGGAGACATTTAACTGCCAGAGGATGGCCCCCACTGAGAGTCGAACTCAGAACCTTGGGATTCAGAGTCCAGAGTGCTATCCATTACACCATGGGACCGCCCTCTACAGTACTTTAAATACTGTGTAAAAGTATTGGACTGTAAAAACAGTGTCTTGGGTTGAGCTGGCAAAATGCCAACTGCTCAGTACCAAGTCAGAGCCCCTCTCTCTTCACTGAGAAAAGGGAGAAAGGGAAAAAAAACACTCTAACTAGGTTTATGCTGAAACTAACTATATGTATTAATACAGAACAAAGAAAATTAAGAGAAAATTACAATATAACACACACTTACACAAGTTAAGTATAACAAAAATTTTCAATTTTCTACTTCCCACCAAAATCAGATTCTATCACTCTGGATCTATAAGCACTCCAAAAGACATCCAGCAAGAAACAGAAAGAGTAACAACAAAATATTTCTACTTCTCTGAACTCAAACAAAAGGCAAGTAGCGGCAGCAACAGGAGCAAGGCCTAGCACAGCAAAACAACCCTAGCACGTCTTGCTTGTACTTTGACCATGGTGGAACTGACTAAGCCACTCCCACACACCGTCCCTTACCTCTTTTGAGATGATGTCATAATATGGTATGGAATACAACACTACTGGCTAGAAGAAGTCAGCTGACAATTCCAGGCCTAGTCTGAACTTTAAAACCTAAATTTTAGGCCTACCTGGCTAAACCTATAACAAATAGCAATAACTTTTCAAGGTTTTTGCTGATATTTCTTCTCATTTCTTAAAGTGCAAGTGAAGAACGCTAAGTACTACACTGTCTTTAGTTTCCACTGTCAGCAAAAGACAGTCTATAACTATGGATGCAGAGTGATGTAAATGATTAGCTATAGGCGCTACAGGTGGCCTGGCTTTAAACTGACAAGGTCAAGGCTGAAGAGCAGCACAGACATGGTCTGCTCAGGAATGTTTACCCCATAGGTTGTCAGAGATCACGAGACCCCCAGTCACATAACTTCTTGTCAGCAGAAAATAATTATGAAGCTGTTATTCCTTAAAACAGAGAGAGAGAAAGAGAGACAGAGACAGAGACAGAGACAGAGACAGATAAAGGGATGAGAAAAAGGAAAATACTACGTAATTTGCCCTCTCTACATTTCTATTCTCAGTATTTTCTATGGATTTTGAAGGGCTGTCTTGTGCTGTCCTCTCTAGGATGATAATAATTATCCTTTCATAGAATCATAGAATGGCTTAAGTTAGCAGGCACATTAAGGATCATCTATTTCAAACACATCTGCTGTGGGCAGGAACACTTTTCACTAGATCGGGTTGCTCAGAGCTGCATCCAACATGGCCGTGAATATTTCAGGGATAGGGCTGCCACAACCTCTCCAGGCAACTTGTTCCATTGCCTCACCACCCTTATGGCAAAGACTTTCTTCCTAATATTTAAATCTGCCCTCTTTCAGTTTGAAGACATTTCCCCTTGTTCTGTCACTATGTGCCATTGTAAAAAGTCTCTTTCCATCTTTTTTGTAGGCTTCCTTCAGATACTGGAAGGTAGCAATTAGGTCACTTTGAAGCCTCTTCTTTTCCTGGCTGAACAATCTTAATTCATTCAGCCTTTCCTCATAGGAGAGATGCTCCATTTCTCTAATCATCTTGGTGGCCCTTCTCTGGACTCACTCTAATAGCTCAATGTCCTTCCTGTGCTGGCAGCCTCAGAGATGGATGTAGTACTCCAAGTGGGGTCTCATGAAAACAGAGTAGAAGAGCAGAATTCCCTCCCTTGACCTGCTACCCACACTGCTTTTGATGCAATCCAGGATATTTTGGCTTTCTGATCTGGGAGCACACATTGCTGACTCATTTCCAGCCTCTCATCCATCAGCACCTACAAATCCTTCTTGTCAGGGGTGCTCTCAACCTTTTCATCCTCTAGCCTGGACTGATACCGGGGGTTGCACCAAAGCAACTTGCACTTGCCCTTGTTGAACCACATAAGATTTCCATATGCCTTCTTCTCAAGATTGTCCAGGTCCCTTTGGGTGGCATCGCGTCCTTCAGGTGTGTCAATGCCACCACTCATCTTGGTATCATCTGCAAATTTGCTGAGGGTGCACTCAATCCCTTAGCCTATGTCGTTAATGAAGATATTCAATAACACTGGTCCCAGTACAGACCCCTGAGTGTCACCACTTGTCATTGACATCCACTGGGGCTCTGAGCTGTTGATCACTACCTTCTGGATGCAACCACATGTGGGAGAACGCTCAATGTATGAGGACTGGTGAATGGACCTACGAGGAGGACCGCCTGGGGAGCAACCCAGACCTGATCAGCCACATATATGAGAAACTTTTGTTGTCAAAGTTTAAAAGTTATGCATTTTATTGTACACTTCTTGGTTCAGAAACTTTTCTTTATCCTCACTTGGTTGCCATGTTTTCTTCTTCCCCTCCTACACTTTTCAGCCTCTGCCCTAATCCCTGGTTTCCTATTGGTTAGTTTTTCCATCGGTGATGAGTTGTTCCCCACTGGCTATCCAGTTGCCTAGTTACTCACTCTGCCCCTACCCTTACCCAATCCTATGCAAGTTCCAGAATCTTCCCTCAGAACCCTATAAATACCCATGTTATCGCTCATTAAAGGCTCTTCTATTTGTGCCTTCATTTCCACACAGCGTGGAGTGTGCTCTGGGTCACTTTTCCTTGGTCAACAGCTCATCAACCACACAACCGATTTCTCACCCACCTAAGTCCACTTATCAAGTCCATCTCTCTCCAATTTAGAGAGAAGGATGTTGCAGAGGACCATGTCAAAGGTTTCACAGAAGTCCAGGTAAATGACACCTGCAGCCCTTCCCTTGTCCACTGATGGACAGCTTAGTGTAGACACTGGCAGAGGGCCCTTGCCAGCATCTTGTGCCTCTAACTTTTGCATCTGTTCCCAACAGCATGCCAGGGATATGACTGATATTGTCCCGCTGCCCCATCACATCTAGTTTAAAATTCTGCCATTGAGCACAGCTAGTTCCAGAATCAAAATTCTCCTCCCTCACTGAGAAAAGTGAATTCCCAGCATCAACTGTCACTTCTAAGAACCATTCTAAAAGCTCTTGCTATTTCTGCCACAGTAGCATATTCTTTACTAACCTCAACCTAAAGCAACATTTAGTAACCAACAGGTAATTTAAATTAAATTGGAATTTATTTTGATAATATATTTCTGCTAGATGGCCTACTGCAAATAGATGTTGCAGAAATTAGTCCAGTACTGAGTAAAAATATTTTTTCACAAGTATGTTCTGACTTTTTCCCATTATATTTTAAATTTTTAAACTCCATAAAAATGAGAATTTATTTACTTATGTGAATTCATTAGAATACGAAATCAGCATTTCAGTCGTTCTATCCTTTTTCAAGGTTAGTGAGAGATGGTGATTTCACATACTAATAGATTTCTGCAAGTAATTAAAATACTCTTCTTTTATGAAGATCAAGATCTAAAAGAAAATTATTTGAGTAATTGCTTTTCCTCATAAGTGCAGTCTATGTTTTTTCCATTGTAAGGAATGGAGTTGGTAATACATGGACATACAGGATACCTCATATATTGACAGCTGCAATGTTTTCACTGAACAGAACTTAAAACTTTCAGAAAATATTGCACTTGTCTTCCAAACCTTTTTTTTTTGAGGAATATTAAATAGTATACAGGTAAACTATAATTTAGTGTAATGATTTAGCACAGATCTTTATTTAAACTAATGCAGCTGCAGAGAGAAGTGAGTTCTACTTACTTTTTTTCTGTGCTTGCAGCCTGAGCCCTTTGGGGACTAACTCTAGATGTTCTGTGTAGACAGCACAGAACAAAGAGAGGCAAAAATTGGGACTGTGCCTTGACTGCTTATCCCGTAAGCCCTAAACAATCATAACAAAGTTGTTAAATCCTATCTTTTGGAGGAAACTGAATAAAATTCTCTTTCTGCTCCTTTAGGACAGAGAGAGATTTTACCACTATTTATACTCATGAGGAAGTGAACTCCATACATGGTAGTCAACATTGTGTTTGTTTGACAGTGGGAATGAGCTCAGAAAATGTGTAAAGAAAACACAGGGGTAAAACTGAGAAACTGTTGGGCTATTAGACCTCTGTGAAGTAGAGCCCTGTGGAAACAGCATGAAGCAGGGAGGTCAGAGCAGCCTTTGCTACCAATTTAACAATGGTTTTGTTCTAGAGCATCAAGGATTATGATTATGCCTGGTCTATGTATTTTTGTCACATCCCTTGGGGCTCGTTACAACCTTTTAGCACTGAGATTGTGCCAAATCCCAGCCAACCCCTTTGCAGACAGTATTTTATTTGTCAAATATTTTCATAAAAGTTATGACAAAATGATAATAGTAAAGCTAGCTTAAATACTGGTTGCAAGAAATTTTTTAGGTATCTGAAATCTACTTTAATTGTTTTCCTGTATGAGAAAGTGAAACTTCCGTGTTTCCAATATTTTAAGTTCAAAAAGTTAAAAAATACTACTCTGTTTAGTCATAACCCAGTAAAATAAACACTTTTAGTATTTGTTTATGGTAATATTTTAAAAAATGCATTTAATAAATGGCCGTCATTTATTGAGTTGTCTCCTTGAAGAATTCTCATTATGGGTAATAATTGGAAAAGAAATATCTGAAATATATGAGATGTAAACACTCCGAAACAATGAAACCTAAAGAACAACAAAAACAACAACAGCAAACAACCAAGTCCCCCCAAAAAAATTCACAAACCACAAAATAAAATATCCTTGAATATTTATACTGTCTAGGAAGAAAAATCTCATTATTTTTCCAATAAATTCTATTTTACAAAAAATGTCTAATAAATCTACTAATATATCATGTTGAACAGGGATGGATCAAAATTTTTAAAAAATGTGGGGTGTTTGCATGTAGGAAATTCTGACAGCAGCTTATAGACATGCTCCTTCTCATCACATTTTATATACTTTTATTCAATTTTTAATTCCCTCCTAATGGCTGAAAGAGAAAGAAAGAGTTGTTTGTTTGTTTGTATTTTTTGTTTGTTTTTGTTTTTGTTTTTTGGGGTTTTTTTACTGGTTATCTATTTATTCCTACTGTCCTCAGACAGATGAAATAGCAGTTGTATGAGGCAGACTTTTTTTGCTCAGTTTGACACACAATTGTAAATACCTTGAGTGGGGATGTCTATTAAAGCTCTTAAAATATTTCCATCTCTTCTGATCAGCAAAAACGGTGTTAACAGAACCAAGTAAAGAAATAATTTAATTCTTCACTGACATTTTTAAAGTTCACACCACTCAGGAGAGGTTCTTAAGGATTGAAAAACACCAAAAAAACTTCATTATATTCCATTAAATGGTCATGAGGGAAAACAGTGAGTTTATAAATTGCTGTGAGAAAATACAAAAACTCTCATATGAAATGTCCAAAGTAAAGTAAAACCATGTCGTTTGATTAAGGATAGCCAACATGGATTCAGACAGGAGAGGTCATGCTTAACTAACTTGCTGTAGTCCTTTGAAGATATTACTGCCAGAATAGATAAAGAAAATTCAATAGATGGTAGTATATTTAGATTTTCAAAAGCACTTAACAAGGTTCCACATCAGAGATTAATGACTAAAACAAAAAACTCATAAAATGGAAAGTAAAATGGAAGAGTAATGTAAATGTTCCCTTTGACACAAAATGATTTTGAACTTGGAAGCAGCTTAAATTGGGGCAGGCCAATAGGTCATTTTTCAGTACTTCCCTTCCTAGTTTCTGTCGGTGTATTAGGTGGTTCAGCTGGGAGCAAAATTCAAGTATAGAGGTGATGGTCTGATTTGAAGCAGAAGAAATACATGAGGAAAAGTGACAGACAGTTAAACCAGACATAAAAATATATATATTAAAATATTTAAAATAATTTAATTTAGGGTTCTTCTATCCAGGAAACCATTTTTGCTGTGTAAAAGGTATATAATTGTTTGTTCAAAATTTTTTTTGGTGGCCCAGGATATCATAATTAAAATGAAATATTTTTTTTTCTAGTTCTATAGCTCATGTAAAAATAATTATAGATTCCTCTGAAGCTATTTAGCCAATTGAGGTATATTTTGCTGAGAAAATTTGAGAGCCTCAATGAAATATGCTAATTGATGAGGCAAAGACAAACTGTACCCTCTTTTTCATAGCTATTTAAATCAATGTAGAGTAGTAGTGCTAGAAACAAATTCTAACAAAATTTTACTTGCAAATTGTCCTAGAAAAGGCTGAGGAGAGTTTCACTAAAATTTCAGATGTTTAACAGAGGAAGAAAGGAAGGAAAACAAAAAGAGAGGGTGAGAAAAAAGGGAGGGAGGAAGAGTGGGAGGAAGAGAGGGAGGGAGGGCAGGAAGGAAAGACAGGGAAGACAGGGAGGGAAGGAAGGAAGGAAGGAAAGACAGGGAAGACAGGGAGGGAGGGAGGGAGGGAGGGAGGGAGGGAGGGAAGGAAGGAAGGAAGGAAGGAAGGAAGGAAGGAAGGAAGGAAGGAAGGAAGGAAGGAAGGAAGGAAGGAAGGAAGGAAGGAAGGAAGGAAGGAAGGAAGGAAGGAAGGAAGGAAGGAAGGAAGGAAGGAAGGAAGGAAGGAAGGAAGGAAGGAAGGAAGGAAGGAAGGAAGGAAGGAAGGAAGGAAGGAAGGAAGGAAGGAAGGAAGGAAGGAAGGAAGGAAGGAAGGAAGGAAGGAAGGAAGGAAGGAAGGAAGGAAGGAAGGAAGGAAGGAAGGAAGGAAGGAAGGAAGGAAGGAAGGAAGGAAGGAAGGAAGGAAGGAAGGAAGGAAGGAAGGAAGGAAGGAAGGAAGGAAGGAAGGAAGGAAGGAAGGAAGGAAGGAAGGAACTCGACATATCTGAGAAAATCCATATCAAACTACATTTATCTTGAAGTTTCCCATTGGCTCTGAAAGATAAACTGCAAGCCAATTAAATGCTTCTGGCTGTTGAAAGCACTTCTTGAATAAAAGGCGAATGGAGTTTCGACATCAGACCAGCAAAGAAATCAAGTCTATATAATTAGAAATGTGATATGATTTACTGTACTGCTGTCTAAATTATACCATTATGCACCTTGCTAAACCCCAATTATGATTTCTTTTTTTTTCTTTTCTCTTTTACATTTATGACTAATTAGGAAGTACCTCAGTTAACAAAAAATATAGCCTAAGTACAGAAATTCATCTCCTATACCTAACTGCACACCATTTGCAGTCAAAGCTGATATTACAGTTACAATAATCTGCTTACTATTATGGTGTTATGTGATATTATAAACAGAAAATATTTTTCAGTTTTGCAGTTTTGCCAGTAGGTGGTACTAGCAGTTTCTACATTTGATAATAAATATCTTCAACTTAAATATTACACTTTCCTGTCACAGCAAGTTATATGTTTCTACTCTACTGAAAATAACTTATTTATATTTGATGCACTTGCACTCAAGGGCAGATTTTAATTCAGTTGTTATTTCTTTCAGTGGTGCTGTCTGGAAAGTATCCTTTGCCATGCAGTTTAGAATTTGTGTGCCAAAAGATTACATCTATTAGTCAGCTTTCAGTTGAAAGATAATGTTTTAAATATGTTTTGAAAATAATTTCCCCAGTTTTACAGTAGCTTAATCTTCAAGGTACATCTCAGAATTCAGCCTAAACATTTTTTTAGCAATATTTACTATCAAGCTGAGGTGACTAAGGTGAGTCATTCAAGTAGTTTCACTACTTCTTTTTAATTCAATACACAGACTTTTAGGCCTTGAAAAATTATTCGTGAAACATTATTTAATCCTTTGTGTGTAAGTCTTTTAAGCATATAGGTATATCTGAATTAAAATGCCTTTTTTTCCCTGTACTTAGGGGACAGTCAGACTCGAATAACTGCAGTGACACAAAAATAATGCCTAAACAGAATATTTACACAAGGCAAGAAAATTTCTGTGTAAGGCCAGCATATTTGGAGTGTGGCAACAGAAGAACTTAGGGATTTGCTAGTGGATGACAAGAGATGCAAGAAAAAAATTACTTTGTTGCAGGCTAGTTGCCCTTTGAGTTGGAATAAACACCTGTATGAAACAAAAGAAATTAAAACAGAATGTGAAGATTTTTATGAGAAGTAATCTGATTGTTAAAAAATGAAAGGACATTGCTAATATGGGTAGGAATGAAAGACATTTTCCCTTAGAAATGTCAGAAAAAGATTAAAAAAACCCCAAGTCAGAAGACAACACTCAGGAATTTGCTTTGAATCATAGATTTGTGGCCACCATGATTTACTTCTAATGTCAGCCAGCCTTTCTTAACAGTTGATATCAGTTCTTGCTTTAATACTTTATGCCTTTTTTTTTTTATAAAATCAAACAGATTGTGTTCAAACTGTTAGTTTCTATAGGTGTTTCACAAAATCTGGGAAGGATACGTACTCAGTTTTGTGTATTCTTATGAATTTCATTGTGAAGTGATCTATAATGGGCTAATTGCTTGTCTGCAAACTATTGTCTGCAAACTAAGAGAGTTTTTGTTATTTTTATTTTAATTTTCATTATTGCTCATCATTGAAGGAAAGGAATGACCTATTCTTTCAAGAAACCTCATGGGACTTTATCTTCTCACCTGTTCACCATTCACCTGTAGGCATTGGCAGGGGTAACTACAAGGGCTGTGTTTTACATTCATATATAGTTACCACACTTCTCATTTTGTTTATGAATGGTTCATGGCCTGAGTTAAAAACTTCGGAGGATCCTGATGTGTGAGTGACAAAGTTTCACTGATAAACAAGGTAATGAATGTAAGAGTTGAGATAAGCCTGGCTATTTCAGCCTTTCTTCTTGTCAGACTGAATATGTTGCAGAACTTCACAGTGCATGGGGATTCTTATAATAAAAATATATTTGGCTGTAGCAGTGTCCTAGTTTAGCAGGTGGGACCAGTTAACTCTGTGTGGGGGTGATCAAAGCTGTGTATTCTACCCCCTCTATTCATTCCCCAACGACAATGGAATATTAGCAGCAGCTGCCCAGGGAGTCATTAGCACCTTCACACCCAGCCTGGGAGGGGCATGTCTGCTCATGAGCCATCAACGGTTCAACAATAACTCCCAGAGTTAATCACCCATTGTGTGAGTCCCTGCCCTGGAGGAGGGACTGGGTGCTCCCTGAGGGTACATAAGTGGTGGGTAAGTAAACTTTGTGAACCTCTTGTCAGATCCAGAGGAGCAGCAGAACCTTGACAGGAGGAGACTACCACTCTTGACCAGACTATGACCGCCACTCTCGACCAGACTACAGCCCTTGCCTGCACCAACAGGTTTTTCACTTCCTTTTGCTTTGGACTTGAGGGAACCACACGGGTCTCAGCACAAGGGCCAACAAACCCCTTTGGGTTTGTGCCCCAGGACACTGGATTATACTGCTGGGTTTTGTGAGTTGAAAGTAATTTTCCCTTTGTGTTAATGTATTTATTGTAATATCATTATTAAATTTTAGCCTCTGACTTATAATCTCTCTCGTGGTGAGTTCATTTCCCCTGCTGGTTCACCTTTAAACCAGCACAAGCAGATAGAAGAATGTTTCATTAGAATATGCACATGTATATTATGTATCTGGTTTTCAAGTTTCCTGATTGATTGTCATCAAGCAGTACAATAAGTAATGTCCCTTTGGGAGTTCTTTCTGCCTCGTTGGTGCTGTCTGTTGTAGGGATGCAGTCTGCAACGATATGGTGATACTCCTGGTCCTAGAGGTTATTCCATTACCTAGGAGAAAATGTGCTCCCCACTTTCCCTGACCACGTGGTCCCTGAGAACCCCTGAGAAGGACACACAGAGACCACCGGAGAGGGAGAAGAAAAAGAGAGAGTTTATTGCTAGTCAGGGGTTTATATGGGCCTTGGAGGGATTCAAAACCCACTAATAGAAAACAAGAGGGGTTTTGGCTCTGGGCCAGTGGGAGTAAGGGGATTTACATTTAGTAGGAGAGGGATTCAGGTAAAATACATGTCACAACCTTCCTCCAGAGCCCTGAGATAACAGGGTATTCTGGGAAGAAGAAGAAGTGATTTTGCAAAAAGACCTTTTAACAGACATTTTGTACATTCAAAGAACATTAAAAACATCAGTTGTCAAAGCATTATCAGTGGCTTGTTGATTTTCTTCACAAATCCATTTCTGGCAGGATTTTCTCTATTACAAAAATTGTAAACCAAATCCTACAAAGTAATAAGGTAGTTAGAGGCATAAATCTCTCACTTTTAATTTTGGAGGAAAAACTTCTTTGGTAATGAACTCAGTAGAACCTGAAAGGGTAGTGTTTGTATTGTGGTGCTTTAAGGATTTAAGTGTGATAGTCACCTTTAAACAAGTAATTCTGTCCTTTCTATGACAATATTTGAAATAGGCAAGGTGATAAGGAAACATGTAAAATGGAATATCTGGGGGAACATGTAGGTAGATGAATGTCTATTGGATATTTAGGGAGAAAGGATTAGTATTGTCTGTGCTGCACAGTCAGAAAAAGAACAAGAATCTTGAATCTGAGGGCACCACTAGTCCTGACAGACTCTGCCCAGCCTTCTCAGGGCTCCCCATACCCTGTCCACGGTCCAGGTCTTCATGTCAGCCCCCCTCGGGCCATTGGTCCCTGCCAGTCTCTTTCTCCCCACAGCCCAGCCCAGCCTTGACCTGTCCCCATTCCCATCCTCAGGGAATTTCCTGATACCTGGGGCTGCGTCTGTGTCCCTGGCTGCCCTGCTCCTTCATGGTGGGTAGGATGGGCCCTGGCTGCCAGACACTGCCTTCTGTGACAGACCCTGAGGGATCTCCCCCAGCTCCTGAAGCCCCCTCCTGAGATGCTAGCTCCTGCAGAAATTCAAGAAGCACTGAGAGACAAGACTAGAGTCTCTAGTGATACTACTTAAGCAGAACTGTTCCAAAGTGAAACTCGATTTTTCAACATATGATTTCACTCCAAGTTCTTAACATAGAGTAAAATATAATGTGTTTAAACTGTAATTTGTAATGGAAAAACTAACTCATTATTAGCTTTCATTGCTAAATAAGTGATGATCTCTATAATGTTTTGGGGTTTTTGAGGCATTGAGGTTGATTAGATATCTGGATTCTGTTTCAAAGTCTCATGCTATTCCAAAGTCATGCCAAAGCAGACTAAATGAATCACCACTTAAAGATAGCTGGGAGCAACAGAAATTCAACAAGATTCATTTACCATATTGATCTATAATAGCAATGCAGACTGAGTCATGCTGACTATTATATTACAACAGAAAATTCAATTATCCATTTGGTTCCTTGCTGTTTCCCCACCAAAATTGGATATATCTATACACACATATGTACAAATGTATATAATATCTGTATGCCTGCATATAAACATATATTTTCATTTATACATGTCTATGCACTGATTTATAATAGCCTAATATATGTATTGATATATTGTAGCCTAAAATTTTGTTCACTTATTTTCTTTTATCACTCTTTTTGTCTTTCCCACCTTCTTTAAAAAAAAAAGAAGCATCAATTTCTTACCTTATTTTCTGTCATTGTATTCCATGTTTGTCCTTTTCACCCCAACACTAATATTGTGTCAATTGTTTAAGGTCACAGTTTAGAAAGATATAGCATATATGGACTGAGATAAAATGTAAGGTATTAACAAGCTTTAGAAAGCTAAAGTCACACTGGTTTTCAGAAGGAAAGGAGTGATGTTTCTCAGGGGTCAGTATTGTTACTGGCAGTGTTTCATATCTTTGTTAGTGACATGGACATACACAGAAATCAGCACGTTTTCCAAAGACATCAAGCACCAAGCTTTGTGGTGGACATGTTGGAAGGGAGGGATACCACCCAGAGAACCTGGACAGACTTGAGAGGTGGGCTGATGCAAACCTCATGAAGTTCAACAAAATCAAGTGCAAAGTCCTGAACCTGTGTTGGAGGAATGCCAAGCACAAATTCAGGCTGGGCGGAGAACAGATTGAGAACAGCTCTGAGGAGGTCTTGGTGGTGTTGGTGGGCAAAAAGCTTGACATGACCCACCAAGGTGTGGTTGCAGCGCTGAAAGCCACCTGTATCCTGGATTGCATCAAAGGATGTTTAAATTCTGAAGATGAGCTTAACCCTTTGCTACGTATGGAATCTTTTTTGTATTATACCTGCTATGAGGATACTAAAATCTGTCTTGATCATTTCTCCATACTATTTTTCTATTATGTTTTAGCACATTCTTCTTTTTTTTTTCCTATAGAATAGGGGTTTCTGGTAGGAATTTCTGAGAGGACACTCAGTATGAAAATATGTTCAAGAATTACTTAATGGCACAATTTTCACTTTCTTAGATAAACATACTCTTGAAAATCTTGGGCATAGTACTAAGTTATTAAAAATGTTTTCATTTCATTTTAAAGTTTATTTAACCCACTTAATAATAAATTCCTTGGTTCTAAAGTTATTTTTTTTCTACCTAGTTATATACAGG
Source organism: Pithys albifrons albifrons (assembly GCF_047495875.1). Taxonomy (NCBI): domain Eukaryota; kingdom Metazoa; phylum Chordata; class Aves; order Passeriformes; family Thamnophilidae; genus Pithys; species Pithys albifrons. The sequence continues at coordinate 48,056,170 of NC_092458.1, forward strand.
CCATTAATATGTTATTGTGAATAACCAAGACCAAGAGTATACATTCACTGCTGATACCAAAAATTGTATTGAATTTTTTTCAATGACTAGAAAATCTTTCTTGGGAAAAAAAAAAGATTTTTAGTTCTGTCTTTGAAAAAGTTAAGAAAGGACATGGCAAGCAGATCTGACAAACATCTCTGGCAGCTTTACAGCTTAGGAAAGCAGGTACATTTAAATCATTAGTATAAACATTTTTTAAAAATTAGAATCCCTGTACCATTCCTAAAAAGCCACCCAGGATCAATGGACTGAAACTGAAAAAAAAAAAGCACTCAGGGAGGTAAGAGAATACTTTATTTTGGACCTGTGCTATAGAAATTTTAAGAGAAAAACTTGTTTCATAACTTGGCTCTGGCAGCAGACAGTCTATTGCTGTCAATGACTAGTAACTTGAAGAGGACAGAATGAAAATCTAATTTAAAACATAAAGGATTTTTCAACTATTTGTAAGGTTAGAACTGCCAGGTGGGTGTTTCTATCCTATCACTTTAGATCCCAAAGCCAAAATCCACTTTTAAATCAAAATTTCTGCAAACATCTTGCATTATGCATCTCCACTTGGACAAGGGAAAACAGGGGTTTAGGGTTATTTGTTTTGGATTTTTGTTTTATTTATTTCCTAGGCAGAATCACATCCAAATCCACATATTTTGACATTTGTAATGATTGTGACATGTTTTCAATATTATTTCTACATTAAATAAGTAATTGACATTGGCTTTACTAAAAAAGGTATATATAAGGACAATTGTGATCTCAGTCATTTCAGAAAGTAAGACTACAGCCATGGACTTTAGCATCTTCAGGAATCTTCTTGGAAACATCCCATGGGAACAGACCCTGCAGGAAAGAGAGGTCCAAGAAAGCCAGTTGAAATTCCAGAATCACTTCCTCCAGGTTCCAGAACAATGCACCTTGATGAGCAAGACATTGGGCAAAGGGAGCAAGTGACCTGCATAGATGAATATTCAAGCGTAAGCAGGAAATACACAGGAGATGGAAGCAGGGTCAGGCCACTTGGAATGACGATAGAGAGGAAGGTTGTTGGAGTAAGAAGAAATGGAACAAGAAAGGCCAAGATCCCTCTGGAATTAAATCTGGCCAAGGATGTCAAGGACAACAAGAAGGACTTTTTCAAATACATCAATAGCAAAACAAAAACAAGGGATAGGGTGAGCCTGTTAGTAAATGGAGAAGGGGATGGATCCTGATAACAGGAGGCAGAGAAGGCAAAGAGTTACTGAATGCCTTCTTTGCATTGGTCTTCACTGACAAGACCGGCCCTCAGGAACCTCTGACCCAGGAGACCGGAGTAAAGGAATGTTGAAAGGAAGAATTTCCTTTGGTCAAAGAGGACTGGGGCAGAGAACAGCCGGGGCAAAGCTGACATCTAGAAGTCCATGGGCCCTTATGAGATGCACCCACAAGTGCTGAGAGAGCTTGTGGACACCATAGCTAGGCTGTCACAATCATCTTTGAAAGATCATGTTGATCAGGAGAGGAGTCTGAGGACTGGAAGAAGGCAAATGTCACTCCAGTCTTCAAAAAGTGTCTTTTAGTAGGTACTGTAAACACTTAGGCATTATTTGAAAGACTGCAAGTGTAGTAATCCATGTGCAGTGAAAATTATTGTTCAATTTAGCCTGGAGAAGAGGAGGCTCAGAGGTGACCTCATCACTGTCTAGAACTACCTGAAGGGAAGTTCTAGCCAGGTGGGGGCTGGTCTCTTCTTCCAGGCACTCAGCAATAGGACAAGGGGGCATGGGCTTAAGCTCTGCCAGGGGTAATTTAAGTTGGATATCAGAAAAAAATTCTTTACAGAGAGAGTAATCAGGCATTGGAATGGGCTGCCCAGAGAGGTGGTGGATTCACCATCCCTAGAGATTTTTAAATGCAGATTGGACGTGGTGCTGAGTGCCATGATCTAGTAAATGGACTGGAGTTGGACCAAGGGTTGGACTTGATGATCTTGGAGGTCTTTTCCAACCCAATCGATTCTATGATTCTATAATTCTATTTTAATTTAGGCAGTCACAGAAGCAACTTTCTCAAAAACGTAAAGTGACAAATTGTGCTGGTTTTGGCTGGGACATCGTCCATTTTCTTCATAGTAGCTGGCATAGCCTATGCTTTGGACTTGTGCTGAAAATGGTGTTGAAAATTCAGGGATGTTTTAGACATTGCTAAACAGGACTTTACACAGAGTCAAGGCCATTTCTGTCTCTCAATCACCCCACAACACAACTGACCCCAAACTGGCCCAAGGGATATTCCATACCATATGGCATCATGCTCAGCATATATAGATGGGGGAAGAAGAAGGGAGCATTTGGAGTGATGGTGTTTGTCTTCCCAAGTCACCATTATGTGTGATGGAGCCCTGCTTTCTTGCAGATGGTTGCTCAGCTGCCTGACCATGGGAAATGGTGAATGAATTCCTTATTTTGTCTTGCTTGCATGCACAGCTTTTGCTTTACTTTGTAATCTACCTTGATCTCAATCCCACTTTCACTCTTCTGATTCTCTCCCCTATTCCTCCAATGCACTGAAGGAGTGCCTGCGTAGGGATTTTTTTTTTCTGTTTGAGCTTAAACCATGGTAGAAATTAAGAAAAAAAACACATATAAAAAAAGAAATCAATGAGAACAGGCAGCCAAATCATTATAAATTAAATGTTAAGCTTTTCATGGTATGCATGCTTGTGCTGCCTATAGTGAGGGGGGAAGAAGAAAAAGTAAAGAAACCTGTATTTTTCTTCCTGGGAGGTATTACAGAAGAACAAGTGAAGCATAAAGAATGCATGCTGTAGGAGCCACATACTGTGGCAAGGCACAGAGAATTCTTAAGTGATTGAAGTAAGGAGCAGGCTAAAACAGTTAAAAAGCACTTTTATTTTACATTTAGCTCATGTTTTTCTGCATTTTTCAAGGCACCTGAATTTTGTTTAAGTTCATAACAAAAACCTGCCAACACCTCATTTCACACTACATTTGTAAATGACTTCTTTAAGGCCAGAAATAAGTAGTTACTTGTTAGCAGAAATCTCATTTAGCTGTCACTAAAAAGGTACCCTAAAAGCATCTAATAAAGCAATAATATTGAACACAGTATTTAGAGCTTCTGCATGTAAAATAAGATTGAGTCAGGCATGGGGCTTAGCAATCACACAGTACCTATTCAGAAGTTTACAAATGGGTTAGAAGAAAAAATCTAAGTACTCTTTGAGCCAAAATAAAAATACATTGACAATTATGAAATTATAGAGAGTAAAGACTTCTAATTTATTTGCATTTTGGCAGAGATTTCTTCATATAATATATTAAAGACATGTCCTTAGAGACCGAAGATGTAGTTAGCATTGTGTATTATTCAAAAACGCTGTTTCATCTGCATTATTTCAGTTATATATCTTTTTTAGTCATTGTTTTAAGGTATCAAAATATCTTTTTCTAGCAAAAAAAAATGAAAGGGGTGATGTTACAACTGACAGAACAGGAACACAGTTGAAACTTTGAGCTTTCAAAGCACCGGATGATTTTATATTCAGATCTATCATATACCTGTGGAGTTAAAGTCGAATCCAATTTCTGATCTTGTGAAATAAACATTTGCTTATTTAGTTTTCAATACAGATGGACACTATTCAAATATTTTTCCTTAATATTATTCCTTGAGTATATTATTTCTCTCTACAATTACTCCCTTACCTCCTGTGATGTGTCATATAGGAATGGTTTTATTTTCATAGCACTTTGAAATTATCCTTATATCACATACTGTTTATTATTGAGATTTCACCTCCTGTTCCCAGTTGACTTATCATGGCCAGCCTCTGTCATCTACCAGTCAAATTATAAAATAAGAACCTATTAGATTTCACTTTTGTTATTTACTTAAACTTATGAGGAACTATCTCTTTATTCTCCTTCAAATTTCAAACTAAAGCTTCATTGTCTTGATTCTTTTAATAAACTTGTCAGCATTCAGATGAAATCTGATGAAATTGACTTTTATATTATCTTCTTTTGTTATTTAATCCCTTCATATACATTTCTATCTCTGACACAGTCCCAGGTCAGACTGTTATCAGGTTTTGTTTTATATTTATAGAGGCTTTTACATAAGAGAATGTGGGGATATTTTTGCTTGTTTGTTCATTGTTTTTGCTTTTTTTTGTAGAATGATATTGATTTTAAGGACAGCAAGTGTCTTGGTTTAACCTCAGCCAGCAACCAATCCCCATAGAGCTGCTTTCTCACTCACCCACCAGTAAAATCAGGGAGAGAATCAGAAGGGTAAAAGTCAGAAAACTCTTATGTTGAGATAAAGACAGTTTAATAGGAAAAGCAAAAGCTGCACGCACTAGCAAAACAAAACCAGGAATTAATTCACTGCTTCCCATGGGCAGACAGGTGTTCAGCCTGTGCAGGGACCCATCATATGTAACAGTGAATTGGGAAGACAAATGCCATCTCTTCAAATATCCCCCCTTTCTCCTTCTTCCTACCACTTCACATACTGAGCACGATGCCATATGGTATGGAATATCCCTTTGGTCATTTTGGGTCACCTGTCCTGGCTGTGTCTCCTCCCAACCTCTCATGTACCCCAACCTCTTTGCCAGTGTGGCAATATAAAAATCAGAAAAAGCCTTGGCTGTGTGTAAGCCCTGCTCAGTAATAACAAAAATATCTCAATATTGTCATCATCGTGTTCAGCACAAATCCAAAACACAGTCCCATACCAGCCACTGTGAAGAAAATTAACTCTACCCCAGCCAAAACCAGCACAGCAAGTCTAGTCCATAATACCAATTTTCATACTTTCGGCTTCCTCACTACTCTGCTAAATTATTATCACTTGAAAATAAGTCATTAGATAAAAAAGTTTATCCACATAGCAAGTCTGCATTGCCAAGAAAAAAAGTTTTTGAAAAATATTGCTTTTCATCTAGAAAATATTATATGTAGTATGTGTCAGTAACTCATTTTAAGTAAGGAAAAAGTGAAAGAATTAGTGTTTAATGTACTGTAGGCAAAATGCCACTTATATGATTTTCATCATGATGTGACCCTCTCAGCAGAAAGCTGTGCTGAAGTATTATGTTAATAAGCTGCTTGAGTAAATGTGAATATGACTGTTTTCACAATATTTTGAGACCTTTATCTTTCATTATCATGGGAATATCTGTGAATTTCTGTACTATTTTATCATCTGTTTTCCCAGAATTTTTTGAAGGTGAAAATACTCCAATCAAACCTTTTGTGTAGTTACAGTATGTGTCTGGATTTCTTTTAATTTTGGACACGAGATGCCTCATGTTCTTTCTGAGCCTTCTTTTTTGTTCTCTGGCAGTATTACAGAACAGAAGTCCAGGAGACATGGGAGGGCACAGTGGATCTTTTGTGAGAAAGGAAGATGAGTTGAGATTATCTAGCACCCTGTACAAGCACATCTTGAAAACCTACAGTGATGGGAACTCTACCATGTCCCTAAGGAGTTCTTTATTTTCTCCACTTAATGGTTGTTCTCAATGTAAAAAATTCTGTCTTATTTAAAGATAAAACCTCTCCTGCTGCCATATTTACCAGTTGCCCCTTGTATTCTCTGTGACTCATTCACAGAGAGAGCCTCTTTCCTCTTTGTAGCTGCCTTTTAAGTACTGAAATACTATGATGAGGTCCTCCTTGAGCCTTCTCTTCTCCCAGAGGGAAAGACCTGAATCCTCCAGTCTTTACCCACAGGGCAGATTGCCCAGCCCTTTGCTTATCTTAGTGGAACCATATGAAACTATTCACATTACTCAACTATTGACACCTCTATATTTTCTGTTCTTCTCAGGACTCTCATTTAGTCATCAAAACAAGAGATGGGAATTACCCTAGAATCAGTTTGAAGGCTACAAGGCTCATTTCCTAAACTGACTTTTAAAACTGCTGCTTTCTCCCCATAAGCATGTACAAGGGAGATTCAATCTAAATTACCATGATGCCCTAGATCCTGTCTTGCTCTTTTCAATGTTCTTTTATTAAATGCCTGTTAATGCTTTAATTCCTTGCCATTTTGCTGAAGACCCATAATGAAACTAATCTGTGACAGAGATGCCTCAGAAATTGCGACCTGAGAAGGGAGGAAGGAACAGGAAATTCATTAACAAGCACAAGAAGAGGAAAAAAGTAAAAACTGTAAAATATGGTCCTGTCAAAATGGTCACTGTAGCTGCAGCTCTCTAGAAATCAAAAAGATATTGGCAAGAGATTTAAGAAAAGATATTCCTTTTCATAAAGGCAACTGAGATTGCTGAATGGAAAGTTGCCTGAGAGATAGATATTTCTGGACATATATACATAAATATTTATGCATATGTATAAATATATACATGCATACATGTATAAACATATTGAGGAGCTATGAGATTGTACTAAAGAGAATTTGGAAGCATTGCCCTAGAGAAGTAAATCAATTTCTTATAAACACTTTTTAAAAGGAAGAGAAAAATTACTGAAACAATAGAACAAATAAAGCTCTTAATTTGAGCACATTATTTTGCAGGGGTTGTGAAATTCATGTCCCAATTTACCTTAGCACAACTATCCTGAGTGTCAAAATATTGATTGTCTAGTCTAAACAAGCTGCCTTAGATATTCTTCTAGTAAAGGGAGAGAGGTACTTTAAAACAGATGGCATAATTCACATTTTAGAAATTTGTATGAATGCTATCTCCAATTCAATTTTTTTTCAGAGCACTGGGATTTAAAAAGTATTGCTTCAAGTCCAACCTATTATTTATATCATATAATAGCAATTACCAAAACTGTTACTTGAGAAGCCCAATTTAGAATCCAGTTCAAATATTTAATACTACAAACTAGTGCGACTAAATTATAGGATATTACACATTGCATTTAAATTGCTACCAGCTGAAAGCCTGGACAACACCTAGTTTAGACCAAGAAAAAAATAACTATGCAAACAATGAAAATGGAAAAATGTATGAGTTTGAAAGAAAAAAATGAAATAAAAATATGAGTAGATATTCTGCAGCACATAAATATGTTGCAAAAGATTAAAACAGTTACATTTTTGTGAGGACAATTCCATGATTTATTCATAATGGTGAAGTGTCGTTGCAAAAGGGAGCAGTCTTTCATGAAGTTATTCCTACCTATGCAGTATTTATGGCTTTGAACAGACGCAGAAAGTAAGGGACAAATATGGCTTCCCCCATAAAAAATAGAGATGAGATGGAAAATAACCCTCTAAGTACTTAGAGAAGGGAAAGTTCCAAAGGACAAGACAGTAGTCAGGAAAAGACTAAAGATGATATATGAAAGCTCTGGAATACAAAAACTTAGCTGAGGTACTAATTGTGGGGTAAGAATGCTTGACTAGTGTTATCTGCAGTTCTACTGTCATCATTATGAGACTACAGGACCTAGTAGAATATACCATCATTTGCTTAGTTTTCTATCTCTTGTGCTTTTGTATTCTAGTTCCCTTCCTGCCAGAGTACCAAAGCAAGGATAGACTGTAGACAACTGTTTTCCCTTGTAATGTAAAAAGGAAATAACAAATGTCATGTATGGGGAACCTGAAAGGTACTCATGTTTTAAAATTTAGGTTGATTTTTCAGAAGTTAATTGGCCTTTATGGAAAATAATACTTGCTACTCATATTTTTAATTTGTTTTTACTTAGGATTTTTCTTTCACAGACAACTTAAGAAAACTTGAATGTTTTTTCTAACTTTCAACCAAAATTTAGGAAGTTCAGATAAATTTGCTAACTAAAATAGTTTTGTTTTTTTTAATACTCCAGAGATACCTAATCTTGGCTTTTAAGCACCTTTCCCTGATCTGAGACACCGAGGTTCATTCTGGCAACTAACTGTGGGTACCACAAATATCGAGGCATTCAGTGAATCAGTTGTATCCAATCTCAACAAAAGGCAGAAATTGATAAAGGTTTATTTCTATCATGGTAGAGTCAAATTCTACTTAATTCTGTATGAAAAATAAAATTCTACTTTTTAATTTAAATGTATAAGAGTACTTTGTAATGAATTACTTCCATGGACTGAAAGATTAGTTTTATATTAACATTAAGCACATATTAAAAAAAAAAAAAAGAGGAAAAGAGAGGAATGAGGCCATAAAACACATCCTGGTGAGTACAGTAACAAAAATGTCCTGCAAATAAATTGGGGCACAGCAGGAAGGACTCAGTGCATAAGCAGCAGGCTCCTAAAATTGATCATCTGTCTTGCTGAAACTTAATGGAGCTCTCTCGATATAGAAAGAATATAGTCAATCATGCTTCGTAGTATAATTAACTACTGATTAAAGTTGGAATAAGATGAAAATATTTCATGGGTATGGCAGAAAGACTAGCAGAGTTGATGATCTTCCTGGTTCTGTAATAGCAGTGGGAGATGTTGAATGTCTGTATTGAGATATAGTGTATCTACTCAGGATAGTGTTAAATTATTTTTACATTATTATGAAATCTGAAAACGTAACCCTGCCTTCTTCATATGCTGATACTACTGGAATTTGAAATAATATATTATGATATGGATGTTTATAAAATCCACATCTGAATTTCAGTTGTGTTACTTAGTCATGCTGAGGAAATATAGTCTATTGGTAGTGCCATTGAAATTATTGATAGTCTGCCTCTTGATAATATAGAAACACGGGTGTCAGCATGACTGCAGAAAATCAAACAACAACTAACAATCATGAACTGTACTTAAATCACAAAATATTTTGAGTTGGAAGGGTCCCACAAGGATTACTGAGTGCAACTCTTAAATGAATGGCCCATATGGTGATTAAACCCATGATCTTGGTATTATTAGCACCATGCTCTAACCAACTTAGCTAATATCAGGGTCATAAATAAAGCTAGAAGTAATTTAAAAATAATCTCAAAAAGAGAATTATAACCTATTTTAATGACATATGCAAAGAAATGAGACTCTATCCTGGAATTGCCAAGTGCCACTGAAAGAAGCACCAAGTCCAATAGGAGTGCAAGTCACAACTTTCAATAGGTGTAGGCACATGTAGAAAATTTGTCTGTGTTGCTAAATGGGTGAAATCCAGGATGAAACTATTTACATAAATCATGCCTGTATTTTTCTAACTAAACTATATAGTTGAGTTTTAGCCCCCTTGTGACTCAACTTTGATAATAACTGTAGTGTTTGAATTTACATAGCAAGCTTTCAGTCATCTTTTTTCTCTTGGATTAGTTGGACCTTGTTTCCCATGGATTAGAAGTAAAGATTTAATTTTTTTTAATTTTAATTTTATTTTATTTTTTAGTAGCATTGGACAATGTTGTGAGTATTCAGAGTCTTGAAATAGTGATAAATTATTATCACTATTTTCATTATATTAAAAGAGCACAGGACAAGGACAGCCAATAGATCAGAAAGCAGAAGCTTGTGAGAGTTTCCTCAGTTTCCATGATTAACAGCAGGGATAATAACACTAATATCAGTTAAAAATACTGAGCATTAGGAAGAGCTAGAAAGGCCAGACCATAGACATTGCTGGAAATACACAGAATGTTAAGTTTTCTCAGGGACCTCCTACAGTAAGGACTATAAGTGCTTTTGATTTCACAGCATTAAGGTCTGACTTACATTTTATGGTAAGAAGAATAGAAAGAAAGACCTAGAAAATTTTACTGTAACATGATATACCTGAGGCATACCTTCCTTGCAGTGGCATATAAACATAAGCTATGTGTGAATCATCAATATTTCCTAGTGTATTGGTTGATTAGCCATAAAAATATAAGAGTTTGAAATTTACTGAAGTAGTTAAATGTCTTTTATAAGATATTATTTCTTGTTATAGAAATAGTAAAGGATTTGATCTCACTGAATATGCTCATAGCTGAAGCAGGGAAACATATTTATTTTGTATTTTCAACTAATTACAGATATGCATCCTAGCTTTACAACAAGAAAGAAACACTGATGGGAGTAAAATCTTATCATTGAACAAACTGCACTGCAGAAGACTTGAAAAGTTCAAAAGCAAATACAGGCTAAAGCTGAATAAGGTATGATACAAAAGTGTGGGTTTGACATATAAAGATTATATAGTATGCAGTCATTTTCATTTTGAGAACAAAAAAGCTGATACTGAATATCTAAGAAAGGGGAAAAAGGCTACCAAAAGACATAGCAATATCTACAAAGGTGAACACAGCATTACAGATTATTACATCTAATCTTTTCTCTTTTTTTCAGAATAGTATTATTTCAGTTGTTTTGGCTATTAAGTCCCACAAAATTCCCTACGGAAGTGTAAATTTAAGCCACTTGGAAAAAAAAAAGTATTTATATATGTATTTTAGCTATAGAAACTTACAGATCAATAAAAGACGGTACAGACTCCCTAAAAAGTTCATATTTCATACATGACCACTTCATAAAGCATTCTATTTTGTACGACTTCAGAAAAACAGGGCATTAGATGAGAAAAACCTAAAAACATCCAATCCAATTTTTGGAATCTTAGAGAAATATTCTAGTATTTGTTATTAAATCAGATATTATTCTTGGAGTAAGGTTTATTTTATAGACAATTTATAGGCAATGAAAATTTTATTATTGACAAGGAAAAAGTGCTTGATAATGTATGTAAACTATTTTTTCAAGAGATGGCATAAGTTTTATTATGTAGAGTTAAGCAAAAATAAATATAGTTCTTGGCAATTTCCTTGTTCATTCATTCCTCCTGGTGATTTTAAAACACATATTCTTCCAAGGACTCCTTGGATTTTTAATTCCTCCACCAACATGAAATTATAAATTAAAGCACTTAAAAATTACCAAAGGACATAAGAAAGGCGTAACTCTCTGAGAGGATACAGGGGAAACCCTTCCTAACTTTTAAATTTCCTTTCCTTGACTTCAAGAAGAAAAAGAAGAGGGAAAAAAAAAAGACAACAATAACTTTATGTATCACTGGTGTTAATAAATGGCATGTTGTAAAATAAATCTGAAGGCAGATTTGAGACAAAAAAATAAAAATAGTTTTCCAACAAAAAAATGGAGTCTGAAAATTATAGAAATATTTTCTGTCATTTTTCACAAATTTTCTTCATTATTAAAGTAAAAATTTTAGGTCTTGAGCCAGCAAGGTCAAAACCTGCAAATGGAAAAGTTGCTTTCTTTTCCCCTATAATGACTTTTGTTTTCTGTTTAAATGGCCTTGAGTACTACTTGCTGAAATCACGGAGGGTGTTTTCATTGACTTCCCTTAAGAATATTTGGGCCTTGAATTAGAATAAAAAGTAAATGTGACTGTATATTATAAGAACAACCATTGTATGAGGGAAAAAAAATAAAAGCTTTTTCTGTCAAGGTAGAGTACAGAAAATTATAAAAATTCTTTTAGGGAAAAAGAAGTGCTTTATTTGCCTTTCTCTTTCATTTTCTTCTGTTCATACAGGCATATTGCATATGTTTTCTAAGTCTGCTTCAGTGCACTACAAGACTAGTTATGACCTCGCATTAAATAACTCAAAACACCGTATGATGACCTTAAACATATAAATACCAATACATATCTTACTATGAATGGTGTTTATGTGATAGTTGGCCCTGAAGTGTGGAACTTCAGTTATACAGATTTCTAGGTCATTTCAGGTATTGCATTCCATCAATAATTCTAAGTTCAGTTTCACCACCCTTGAGGCAGGGATTTCTTTCAACACTTTTTTGTTTTTAAGGTACTTAATTTACATTACAGTTGTTAAAAAGTCTTGGAATATTATTCAGAAGCATATTAAGAACAGCATAATGTTTTTGAAACTCTTCTATACTAAAGCCAACTAAAGCATGCAAAGCTGTAAAATTTGAATAACAGTGCAGTCACAAATATGGAATAGACAACGGAAGGCCTCTGGCAGAGGAGGGAGGGTTATGGTTTAACCCCAGCCAGATTAAGCACCACACAGCCACTTCCTCATTTCTCCTGGTGGAATGGAGGAGAGAATCAGAAGGATAAAGGCAGAAAACTCGTGGGTTGAGATAAAAAACAATGTAATAGATAAAGCAAAAGCCACTCATACAAGAAAAGGAAGACAAGGAATTCACTCACCACTTCCCATGGGCAGTCAGGTGTTCAACAAACTCAAGGAAAAGCAAGGCCCCATGAAAGGTAACAGTGACTTGGGAAGACAAACACCATCACTCCGAACATTCCCCTTTCATAGTTCTTTCCCTAACTTTATATGGTGAGCATGATGTCATGTGGTCTGGGATACCCCTTGGGTCAGTCATGGTCATCTGCCCCTGTTGCGTCCCCTCACAAATAATTAGGCACCCTCAGCCTCCTCACTGGTGGGTGTGAGATAAGAGGCAGAAAAGGCCGTGACTCTGTGAAAGCACTGATCAGCAATAGCTAAAGCATTCCTGAATTATCAACACTATTTACAACATTAACTCAAAACATAGCCCCATGCCAACTACTGCGAAGAAAATTAACTCTATACTGGACAAAACCAGCACAAGGTTTTCCTAGGGAACTACTTTTTTCATCTTCAAGTAAATGCCATTGTAGGATAAATGAGCTTCAGAAGCAGCTACGGATGCTTGAATCCACTTAAGTGCAAAAGTAGTTTTATGTGCTAACAGTAGATTTATATGATTCATTTGAGGTGTTCAGGCAGTATCTTTTAAAGATTAATGTCACAGACAAATTAGGTCTACTATAAATAGCTGTCGTTGCATAGCAAATTTAGACACAATAGACTGTGAAGTCAAATTAATAGATTAATTACTGTTCATTTATAAGTGCATGAATACAGCGTACAAAGCACACAGCTACATTATGGAAATTCTCTCAAATGTCTTTTCAACTATAAAAGTCTGCCTTCTGTATCATAAGCACCTATTTATGGAATTATAACAAGTTTCCTCCAAAATGTAGCACTGACTGTGCAATCTAATCACACATTTTGGCAGGGAAAACATATATGGTCTTTGGCCTTCATATTTATTTTTCAGAATACACCTATGACACCATAATTAATATATACCTCACCATGCCCTCACTTCAAATGTAAAAATTATTAATTTGAGAAAAACAAAAGTCAATTAACACAAATGAAATTCAGACAAAACAGACTGTAGTCTATAGGTGGCAAATCACTGCAGCTGTGAGGGAAATGAGAAAAGAAAATTGATATACAGCTGTTCAAGACAGGTCATTTTGTAAACAGATAAGACCACAACTCAGCTTCTTCTCTATATTGCAACAGATGCTCTAATGTTAGAAAAAGGCATTTAAATGTAACAAACTGTACTGACTTACAGATAACTAGAAGAAGAGTTCTAAGGGTTTGGGTTAGTTTTTAGACATGAGCCTCTGATAACAGCTGAGACATCCTACAGTATCCAAATTTCTGTATGACTACCTGTAATGACACAGGACTGGAGGAAACCTGAGACTTTGCAAATTGGCAGCTAGAGAACACCCTGTAGTATCTGAAGTTTCATTAGACATCTAAGCTTAAGTGACTGAATCACACTGTGGTATCCAATAATCTGTGTGACAAGAGATGCTGTTTTTGCTAGTAGAGGATAATAGGAGAGAAGGTCTCTCCATGTGATGTGGAGCAGGTTTCATGTGCCAGGAAAAGATGAAACAAAACACAGTGTGTGATTATTCACTCCATGAAACAAACCTCACCCCTCTTTTCTTGAGCTAAGAATCTGTAATGCAATAGGTTTGTTTACCCAAGGTGTTACCAGGGCCTCTGTGGTGTTTTATACTGTGCCGTGGAGGTGAGAGAGAGCAGGTACATAGGAACTTTATGGAGAGACATCAGAGCTTTGGTGTACTCTTTGTCATAGGCAAACTATGCTATATATTTCAGCACTCATATTAGTCGAAAGCTCTTCCTCAGTACATAATGATTCTATGCAACAAGGTTCTTATTCCTCTGTGGTGAAGAAAGTAGTTAAATCAGACTTGACAGCTAGGCATTCCACTATGACATAAACTGAGTATTGTAACATGGAGAAAAACAGTGTGGTTGTTTTTTTAGCTCATGTACGTATATATGTGTGTGTGTGTGTGTGTGTGTGTGTGTGTATAATGTGTATATATGACATTTTTCCTTATTTTTTTTTTATTATCCCGTCTTGGTTTAAAATGTCTTCATTCCTAACCTTGCGTTTACCTCATTATCTTTTTGTCACCAATATGTAGCTCTTCAATAGAAAAACAGGGTGATAGCATGCCTGTACAATGTTGCTGCTAGCTGTCTGCGAAGGGTCAAAGACCAGGTTCAAAGGACTAGGGAGGGTATTTAGTTTTGAAGCAATTCCATGTGTTTTTATTGGAACAGAACCACAGTAGGATATCCCTACTTAAAAAAACCAACCAGATACTGAATACACAGAATTGTATCTGCAGACATAGCAGGCCTTACACCATTTTCATATTTATGTAGCTGGTCAGTAGAAATTTTCCTGAATTTGCTAAGTGTATCTGAAAGCATATTCCAGTCCAGTGAGATTATAAAACACTAAGGAAAGAAATGAAAGCGTTAATATTCTTGCAGCAGATTACTTCTTTCTTCTTTTTCTTCTTTTTCTCTCCTTTGCCCCTTTGTTTTCTCCCCTTCACTCTCCATGATCACTATGACTAAGCAAAATTTTATTTAGGCTTTTCATTATTGCAACTTATCAACAGCGTCTCCTTCCAATAAGATATTTTGTCTGGATTCAGCCTTCAATCTCATACTATTGTGACAATAAGAATTATTAATAACATTTCTTCAGGAAGTCTTGACCTAAGACTGCCATCTTGAACAATAAATCATGAAAGAAATACGTTAGTGGAAATCAAGTTTGGAATATACATTAATTTCAAAAGACTACTTTGATCAATACTCAATTCAGACATTTCACACCCAAGTTATGTTATGGAGAAATAGATTTCGATATTTTTCTCCCAGAGAATTTACATAGAACTAGTACTTTAATATAACTGGTTGCAGAAAACCAAATTATTTGAACAGATATCTGTTCTCTACTAATAGCTAGAAGTAGATGCTGAGAAGAGTTTTAGTAATAATAGAGATGGAGCCATTACTTCCAGCACCCATCCATGACAGATGTTTTTTTCAACTTTCAAGTTTCATTTAGACCATTGTGTTTAATTGCAATTAATTTGTATTTTTACGTGAATTTCCTAATCACTTCTTGAACTATTTTATCATTTCAGTATGAGACACTGGATTAATTATCAGGTCAGAACCAACTCAAGTGGTAAAGTGATGCTGTATCCCACCTGTCAGCCCCTGAGACCTTTGTGGGGTGACACTGAGGCAGCTGTCAGTCAAAGGTAGCCCAGGAGCACACCCACACCACTCGCTCTGGAGCCCCTAACCCAGCCTTGGATTGGTTGGCACAGTGGGAGTACTGCTGCTCACTCCAGCTTGGAGCCCCAGAGTGGTCAGTGGGCCAGAAGTACTTCCTGGAAGAGGTGGCCACAGGGAGCCAGAGCACATAAGCACAGCAACATGTGGCTGAGACCTGCCACCTGCATCTTGGAAGATGGACTTTGAGAGGATTCTTTGGTGGTAACTGTGATTTTGTCTTAATCTCTTTTCTATCTCTTTCGTTACTCCTCTTAATCTCCTTTCTTAATATTTTAGGTAACTTGGGACCGTATGTGTTGGATTTTGCTAAGTTGTGTGGGTTAGAATATGTTAAGTCACAGCTTTGTGGAATGTTTTGTTTTGGTTTTATGTTACCCTTTTAAACTTTTGCCAAGTTCTCTTCTCTCTTATTTTCTAAAGTTATCAGTAAAGGTATCTCGTGAGAAAACGTGTGCATCGTATTCTCTTTGTGATGCATCAAGGTACTAAAGAACTGAGGGCTCTTCTAAATATTTGATGGATGAATTTTTGGAGTCTTGTATATTTTCCAAAGTAAAACTCTTGGGTGAGCTTGTCAAGTCCTGAGGTCCTATACTCAGGAACCAAAACTCTCCTGTGACCATGAATTATACAAATTAATTATGCATTGTGAAGAAAAAAAAAAAGAATTATGTTTGTTTGCTCTCTTCTTTTAAAATTGCCTGATTATTCTACTTGAATTCCTGTTCTTGCATTATGAAAAATAACAGTCAGTCATGCTTTATTCATCTTTTCCATATAATCCTATGTCTGATAAATATCTGTAGTACAGAGCCTTTGTCTCTATGATGGAAGAACTGTAGAACCACTTCTTTTCAGGAGCAGTTTGGACAGAAATATACCTCAACAATCTCACATGATAATACTTACAAATCATGCACAACAGTGGTTGGAATGATTAACTAGGTACCGAATCAAGCTTAAAACAACATTGAATATTAGACTGGTATAAGACAGGGAACAAAAGTTATCACTTAGGAAATGATGAGCAAGATATTTTTATTTTTGCAGTAAAGCTGAGAGAATATTAACACTTTATTACAAATATCAGATATTTTTCTCATTCTAATTTATTAAAATGAGCTTTGTGGGTATTTAAAATTTTTTTGTTTGTTTTGGGAACTAGAGATAAATTAGTAACTTTCTTTAGGAAAGAGTAGTTACTAGTCTTTTGAACAGTCTGATTATGACACCACCCTTACAGAGGCTCACTGACTTCATTACTGCAGTAAAGCATCAGTGCTTTACTCCAGCATCAAATTTCATACATCTGATTTTAGTTAAAGTGTTATTATTGAAGTTTGGATAGGTATTTTCTTTGTTAGATTTAAAGCTTCTGTTTTGTTTTGTTTTTCTTTAACAACATAATTATTGTGAAATGGCTATGTATAGTTTAGCATGTCATTTCCCAGCAAAAGTATTTTTTGGAAAAGAAAGCTAAACAAAACCAGTGCCATTTGAAGATATTTTAGTAATTCTGTAATTTTCTAGTAAGTATAGTAGTAAAAAATAGTGTACTAAATTTTGAAGGCAAATACAGAGAACTGGTGACTTAGTTTTTTATTCATCATATTTATTCATATGTATTTTTTTAATTCCTTAATTGTAGGAAAATGCTGAAATGAATCTCAAGGAGGACAGTGCTGGAGAAACACCTTGAATGACTGAGAGACTTGCTGTTGAAGTTTTAAAGTGTAGTTTTACTTGTAATAGGGTTTTTTGTTGCAATCCCTGCTGATTCTGTTACCTGGTCTGTGCTGTTCTGATGACCACCACACCTGTATCCCTCGAGCTTTTTTGTTCTCTTGACGAGTCAACTATTAAGCTAGTTTGACTCATCCTGGCCCAGGTGGTGCCCACCCCCACTCAGGAGCCCCAGGGTTCCTAGGGCTCCCAGGCCCCCTTCCCCTCTTTGCCCTGCTATTCCAAGGTGGGAAGCCCCGTGTGTGAGACCCCTATGCCTCGTGGCTGGCAGAGCCAGGGCCAGGAGTGCAGCCAGCCCTGCCCCTGTCCTAATGCCGTTGGTTAATGGACCTTAGACCCTTCCCCTTCCTAAGTTTTCTGGCATCTTCCCCCAGAGATGTTATAAAACCTCAGGGGTTGTCCCAATAAACTCTCTCTTGCCTGGACCTCCTGGACTCTTGGTCTCTGTATCCCTTCTCTGCTTCCCCTCAGACAAGGGGAAAGCAGAGATGCCTCTCACTTCCCTCCAGTGCTGCACACTTAATGAAATCTAGTTTTAATCACTTAAACTATATGGTAATTGCACGGACCTGGACACCATTTCAGTACTGGTCTGCACTGAGGTAATTTAAAACATACCCAAAAGCCATATCATTATCCAGGTAAGGCACAACATCATGGCTCCACAATCACCTTTTCAGATACATATAGGGTTGGATGAGTCACCAGAATGTATGTAACTCAGGACACTTTCTGTCTTACAGACCCCTCATCTGTGGAGATTTACCAGCCATGTGATCTATTTACCTATTTCTCTGTTGTAAATACAATACAATACAGCACTTCAGGTCTCACAACTGTGTCTTGAAGGGCTGCTACCGATTTACTGCTCCTGACTGTTGACTTGCACAAGGAATAAACATCTTGAATGTCATTCCTTCTCCCTGTGTACATAATTTGACAGTCAGACTATATTGGCAGATTCATATGTGTGCATATCAAAAACTGGTGGCCATTAGCTTTGGTGAAAGCAAACATACTCTGACATCAGCTACAACCCTAATCACGGCTCAGCTGCATTCCAGAAGCTATAGACAGATGTTTTTGTATTAAACTTCACCTAAGCCAACCTGTTTCAGTGATTTTATTTTGACAGAATGTAACGGTTTGACCCATGGGAGGGGGAAGGGGGGGCCAGTCCAGGGCTGGCAACAGCTAGGCCAAACCTGCGACATGCACACACACACTCACACACATGCAGAGGGACTGCAGTGATGAATTCTGTGAGATGACACCAGAAGCTCCTCCCACAGCTGCCTCCAGGAGAGACTTGATGCTGGTGCAAGCTGAGACAGCCTGTGACTGTGCTAGCACCTATGTGGCAACATATTTAAGAAAATGTGAAAACTGTTAGGTAACAGCAACTGTAGATAAGAACAAGAATATGTGAAAGAAACAGCCCTGCAGACATGAAGGTCAGGGAAGAAGGAGGAGGCGGAGGTGCTCCAGGCACCAGAGCAGAGATTCCCCTCCAGCCCAGGCTGAAGACCATGGTGAGAAAGGCTGCAACCCATGGAGGTTCACAATGGAGCACATATCTCTCCTGCAGCCCAAGGATGATGTCACTGTAGAGCAGGTGGGTGAGCCTGAAGAAGGCTGTGACCCTGTGGAGAGAGTGTGCCTAAGTAGGCTCCTGGCAGGACCTGTGGCTCTGTAGAGAGGCAACCATGCTGCAGCAGATTTTCTGGGAGGGCTTGAGATCCTTGTAGGGAACCCATGCTGTATCAGTCCGTTACTGAAGGACTATCCTGTGGAAGGGACTCCACACTGGAGCAGTGGAAGAGTGGAAAAAGCAGAACAGATAAAATGTTACGAACTGACCACAACTTCTATTCCCTATAACCCTGCACTGCTCTGGGGGAGGAGGCAGAAGAGGGAAACATGGAGGGGGAGGTGCTCTAAGATTTTTTTCTTGTTTCTCATTATACTCCTTTTTTAATTAGCAGTAATATAAATTAATTTCTGCAGGTTGAGTCTGATCACTGACTGATCTCTCCGTTCCTTATCTCAACCCATAAGCCTTTTTATTGCAGCTTTCTCCCCCTGTGTAGGTGGAGTGATGCTTAAAGGTCTGCCAAGCTCAACCACGGCCCATGCAACACTAAAAAACTCTCCCCCTTCCTATGCAGTATCTGCTGGTTCATTTTTATATGTTTATATACATATATACACCAAACCAAACATACTGAGATCCTTGCCAAGGCTAAAACTGAAAAGCGCTGTAGATAATTTCTTCTGAATGAGGCATGCTTGTTGTTTGCCTGCACTGCTGTATCAGACACAGACAAATATTAGATTCAGTCAAAAAAAAAAACCAGTATGATATTCATGAAGTAACTAGCATCAAAATAAAATTATTTTACTGAGGGAGTGTACATCTGCTAGGTATTGAGATGTGCATCAGTTTTGAATTTCATTCCTTATATTGTTAGTAATATTGTTGCTGCTGCTGTTATTATTAATTTTAGTCAAAATTTTACTCCCTTCTGGACTATGAAAACAATAAAATTAATGGAATCTTGGTATCCAAGTTCAATTTGGGGAAAGATAAAGCCTAGGGGAATTACTAAATATCATTTTATTGACTTCTTATGTCGTCTTCTTTTAGGCTCTATAGCTTCTGTTGAAACCAGCTCACTTTCAGTGTAACATCAATTTAAATTACAAGCTGAAACCCTGGACATTCCACAAGAAATTGTTGTTACCGCTGATATAAAGGAATTTCATTTGAGCTGGTCAGGAAGAGACATGAGGAAGGATAAAATGCTGTCATTTTACATCCCTATCTTGTCACCAGAATTTATGTATCTAAAAATATTAAACAGTTTCATAGCATTATTCCTCAGCAAGTCTCAAATCCAAACACTTGATTGATTTTCAAAAACACAGGTTTTTACCTCAAAAGACAAAGTGTTTTATTAGTACTCCTCAGAGATGTGAATAGCAAATTAATCAAGAAAATTGATTTTCTCTGAATTGTCCATACAATTAATTCTAGAAATATTCCTGATTTTTTTCTCAATTGTTTGAAATTTAATTTTCTTCCATTTCTTTTATTTTCCTTACATTTCATTGTTATTCTTTCATTTTTCTGTTCTTTACCCTGAGATGAGCTCAGTTGGTTAAAACTTGGTTGTGATAACGCCAAGGTCATGGTTCACTCCCCTCAATGTGGGCCATTCACCTAAGAGTTGGACTTTGTGATCCTTGTGGGTCCCTTCCAAATCAGACTAGTCTGTGTGAATCTGCTTTGATGGTTAATAGAAATGAGAATGTCTTGGATTTATTTTTTGTTTCTTGTCATTACTGACAAATTTTCTAAAGCTGGTTCTTCATATTTTGCTTAACTTTAGAGTAGTAAAATTATAGTTCTACTGCTGCTTTCATTGGCTTCTTAACATAAACTGAGCAGTTTTGGAAAGTAAGTGGTAAATGAGGGGGAAAGAAAATTTGGAGGAAAAAGCATAACATGTTCTTAAACAAAACTTAAGTAGTAATATTAAAGTGGGCAAAAGGAAACTATAATAATAAATATATGAATTATTATTAACAGCATAGTATGAAGAATAAGACAATCAATTTTAGTTTTCAATGAAGTCCTAACAAAGTCAAAATATTTTGAATGAAGTGTTTTCAACAAGGAAAAACCTTAAAAGATATAAACCAATTCACAGTATGTTTGAATGTAAGATATTAACTACATCACAGAAAGAGAAATGTATTGAATATTTTAATATCAAATGCAGATTTCGGAAGGTAAAGCTTGAGAAAATGAAAAAAAATTATTAATTATCATTCAAATTAATAATTTGCTTTCTGTATCTCATCACATTTTCTTACAACATTGTCTATTCTCACAGTTCTTTAAACCTGCGAATCTCCTTTCCAGTAGCCTTGGGAAAGGGCATGATGTCCATACTTACTCAAAGCAAATCCATCTAATTCAGCATTTAATTTCTGAGGATGACAATATACAGATATCTACAGAGGATACTTTGCTGAGACAATGAGTTTGTTCATCCTTAACAAGAAAGCTAACAGGGGATCTTACTGATATCTTCATAACATGGAATCAGAGGCACCTTTTCTGTAAGGCACACAATTTCAGGACAAAAAGCAGTGAATACAATTTGGAACACGGAAAATTCCAATCAGATAGAAAGAAAAAGTTTCTTTGTTT
The DNA here is from genome assembly GCF_047495875.1 of Pithys albifrons albifrons. Taxonomy (NCBI): domain Eukaryota; kingdom Metazoa; phylum Chordata; class Aves; order Passeriformes; family Thamnophilidae; genus Pithys; species Pithys albifrons. The sequence continues at coordinate 48,077,590 of NC_092458.1, forward strand.
CTTCATTGGTTGAGGTTTTTTTGTTTTGTTTTGTTTTGTTTTGTTTGTTTTAATCATGAGGATGCCAAAACAGCAGGTGAGAACTTGCCTACAAAGGTTGTGACAAATTCTTGGGTTATTTGGTCTAATAGGAACTGCTTCAAGTGGGGAACTGGACCAGAGGGTCTCTAAAGGTCCCTTTCATCCTAAATTATTCTATCAATCTATGAACCTATCATTATTCAAGAAGTTCTACAGATCTGCCACTTAGTGATGAAGAACCACTTAATTTTATTTCAGCTTTTCTCTGAAGAGTTTCATCTCATGTCCCTAGATTTGTTGCTGTAATAAATAACCCATAATGAAATCTTCTGTAATTTCTAATATCCTTCTAAGCTATTTTTTCTGAAAGTTGAAGTGTCCTGGCTTGCTCAGTTTTTATCACATGACAGGAAATTCTCTTGGATTATTTTTTTGCATTGACCAATTTTGCTTTAGCTTCTCATATGCCTTGTTTTCGAGTGGAAGGTATTAGAAGCAGAGATCATTTGCAGGTATTACTCTGAGTCCACTCATTGCAATAAAGGTACCTCTGCATTGTCCATTCCTTCAGAGAGAGATAACATACAATAAAAGATTTAACCACTTAGGTGGTGTCTTTGGTAAGACCTTCCTTTCCTTTTTTCTCGCTCACTCGTTTCCCATCACCCACTTATCTTACTTTCATTTTTTGTTTCATTTCATCAGGACATCATTTTTGTACCCAGGTATTCAAAACATATCCATATCCCAGCTGCAGTAAAAAGAAACCTGGATAATCCAGTATTTATTTGCCCTTACTTTCCTTATCAATGAATCTAGACAGAAAGCATTCTTCTCCATGGAACCTCTGACTATTCAGTGTATTCAAGTAGAAGTATGCTGCTCCAATAAGAGATTTCAGCAGTAAAATATTCTAATTCTCTTATGTCTTCAGACCACAGACTAACACTCATTATGTTAAGTGCATTATCCTCAAAACATATATCTACGAAGGGACTACAGAACCTGCTAATGTGTCTGCCTCACTGAGCTTTTCTTTCCCCTTTTATTTTATTTTTTCCTTTGCTCTACTTAAAATGAAAATAATACTGAATAACATATTTTATGTACAATGTATTATTTTATTGCCATACATCCTTAATTTTAATCCTACTTAAAACTGTGTTCTTATTGATACTATTACTTCATTTATCAATTGGTTTTTTTCTGATGTTAGAGAACTTTTCTTTTCTCTCTTTCTATAACTTTTAGAATGCATTGTGTAAACTCATGTACCCAGAGAAGTGTGAGTACTGCTCTTGGCATTCAGCTCTGAAGAATAAATAAATAAATAATAATAATAAAAATTTGCTTTATATTCTTCTTTTACTTGCATGTTAACAATATTGTGGTGGCAAATGTTTGGTACATCTTAAGTTCAATCTGCCTCTTTAACTTCCTTCTAACTGTCTATTTTCAGCAGACTTCTATTATTCTGCCTTGACAGCCAGTTTCTTCTTGAACTTTTCTCTGTCAGTTTCATCGATGAAAATATCACCTTTATTGTTTTGAAATGTGTGTTACCTATTCACCTTTATACATCAAGGTTTGGGGTTTTTTTCCTTTTCTGAATGTTCTCTTATTTTTTGGTTCAAGTAAATCCCTTTTCCAGGTCTAGCTAGGAGGTTGTTTAGATATCTATATTCTATAGATTAATAAACAAATACTATAAAATATAAATCTGAAAGAAAATGTGTACCTTTTATATTTTTAAAAGGTGAACCTGACCTGAAGCAATGTTCCTGCCTCCACCGAAACCCTTTTATGAATAATGAATATATTTGTGAAATGTATGCAACATTCTTTGTTATTTAAAATTTATTAGTGACATAGAACTATGTCCAACACTTACTCTGCTACAACCAATTAAGAGTAGGCTCCTTTTGCTTTCTGATTGGAACAAGAATCAGTATCATGTGCAACTGCGTGTCAAGATACCACAGGTATAGAAACAGTAAGTTCTTTGTATGGCACCAAACTATTAGGAAGAAGTGTGCATCAATGGAAATGTTTGACTCAGTCAGATAGATTCACTTAGCTAAGGGAATTGAGATCAGTCAAATTATCCTGTCAGTGATTATGTCACATGCTGTCTCTTTTTCATAGATTCTCTCTCCCTCTCATAATATAGCTATTTAAGACTAGAAATATAAGTAACTGTAAAGAAAAATTAAATTCATAAATACTGTAAGTGTAGAAGACCCTTCTGGAAGATTTTACTACAAGAAAATGAGGGTTTTCACTTAAGAAAACTTTCCTGCCTGGAAAAAAAGATATCTTTCCCAGAGACACCTTTAGATGTTTTCTCGTCCTGCATTCCATAGAAGCTGACTTCTGTGGGCAAAAGAAGTTCTTGCAGATATATCTGAAGGCCCTGCAGCCAGGGAGCTCCAGGGATGATAAAAGCCCTGAGAAGAATGGGTACATGTCTTTTCCAATGCAGATTTGTGCCAGTGTTGTAGTTTTGATGTAAATTCTCTCCCTGCCAGTAACTCCCCATGCCATTAGTTAACAAAAGAAGTAGCCAACTACTACCAATTCTTTCTTGATTGTTTTGGGTGGGGGAGACTGGGGAAAGATGGGTTGGGAAACGGGCTTGGACTGTCTCTTTTGTTCTTGGGGACTACACCAGGCTCTGGCGGTGTGTGTGCTGCTGTGGGAGAGAGGCCGTTGCTGCTGCTCCTTGCTGCTCCTGTGGAGTAAGCCAGTTTTTCCCTGCCATTGCTGTTGCTCCTGATTTCGGCATTGGGGTTCCAGTCCCACCGCCGACTGCAGTGTCATGACCAGCCCGCCCTGGCTGCAGCAGCGACCCGTCGGGAGAGAGAGGTCGTAACTACTTTCTGGGACATGTTGCGGTTCTCCGTTTTCCAGCTTTCCTTCTTCGTTTGGAACGAGGGACACAGGGGGAGAGACGGAGTTCATCTGAGTGCTCACGGCTTGTCTGTCTCGATGGAGAGGGACTGGGAGCTCACCCTGAAGCTCACCAGGCTGTGACACAGACATTGCCCATCAGTATAACTTTTTATCCAGGAGGAAACCTGCTGTTTTGGGGGTTGTTGTGTTTTGGGTTTTTTTTCTTGTGTTGGGGAAGCAGTTTGTTCTGGTCTGTTTACAGTTATATCAATACCTACACACACACACACACACACACACACACACACATATATATATATATATGTATCAGTTAAGAACAGTTATCCTTCTTATATCCATTTTCTGATTAAAGTTCCCTTTCTTAAATTTGATAAAGGGTGACGTGATTATTGTGGAGGAATCCCCCTCCCCCATTTGTGGGTAAACATTTTGGTTCTTCCCCTCAAAACTAAGACAGCCAGAATGTTAGGTGTTCTCGACTTTGGAAATAAATTCTCCTAAATCCTTCCATTGCCTGGTATTTTGGGGTACCTGCATGCATTTGACCCTTACAAATACTTTTTCAAAACTTTCTAAAATAAAAACATTCCCAAGAGTCAGTTGTTTCGCTCATTCCAAAATGAAATAAAGAAGTGTGAACAGATAAGCTGTTGTTGATTGTTATGAGGATGACAGAATCACCTGTTGTTATGAAGAAAGTGTATCAGAGATCAGAGATATCAGAGATAACAGAAGCTGAAGATGTTTAGATCAAGGCAAAAGTTTAGTTCCCTTACATTGTAGATCTGAAGAACATTGATGCAAAGCCTGTTACTACTCCAAAATGTTTCATTGTAAGTAGACAAAATGTGTCTAACAGAGATGATTAATCAGATCTGATTTTAGATGTGGACATATTACAGGCATCCAAACATCTGGGGAAAAATTAACACTTCATAATGAGATACACCTGAGTATTCTAAATCTTGATTCAGATATCTGTATAAGCAAGATATCTGTCTGCATCTGCTCAGATGTGTGTGTGTGTGGCTCGGCTTCACGAATGAAGATTTGGGAAGGGCTGTCCCCACGTGGGTGTGTCCTTCCAGCCTGCGCAGTGGATTTTAGGTGAGGCTCAGCGTGCGCAGAACTGGCCCCACCGTTTAAGTCCTGAGGTTCATCTGCCACGGCCGAGCGAGCTTGGACGGTGACAGGACTAGAACCTACAGCACCTGGCATTTCCCAGGAGGTCTCCCATCCAAGTACTAATCCAGGGCTGACCCTGCTTAGCTTCCGAGATCTGATGGGATCGGATGTCAGGGAGGCATTTAACTGCCTATCACCTCAGATGAATCCCACCTGAATTGACTGAATTTAGCATGGAATTGAATGGAATCAAAGAATGGTTTAGGTTGGAAGGGACCTTACAGACCATCTAGTTCCAACCTCCCTGCCGTAGACAGGGATGTCACTCACTACATCAGGTTGCTCAGGGCTCCCCCTAACCTGGCCTTGACCACTTCCAGGGATGAGACATAGACGATCTCTAGCCAACTGCCTCTCTTCCCTCACAGTGAAGAACTTCTTCCTAACATCTAGTGTAAACCTGCCCTCTTTCAGTTTAAAACTATTCCACCTTGACCTGTCACTATGTTCCCATTTAAATTGTCCCTTTCCCTCCTTTTTCTAATTGTCCTTCAGATACTGGAAGACCACAGTGAGGTCTCCCTGAACCCTTTTCCTTTTCAGGCGGAACAACTACAAGTCTCTCAGCTTGTCTCCATAGGAGAGATGCTCCAGACCTCTGATCATCTTCATGGACATCCTCTGGACCCACTCCAATAGGTCCATATCTTTTCTGTGCTGGGGAATCAAGAGCTGGATGCATTACTCCAAGTGGGTTCTCATGAGGGCAGAGTATCATGAGGGGAGAACAACCAGTTTCCACAGCATAAGGAAGACATTAAACTGTAAGAGAGCATTCAAAGTAGAGCAACAAAGATGGTGAAAGGCCTTGAGGGGAGGCCATGTGAGGAATAGCTGAGGTGACTTGGTTTGTTCAGGCTGGAAAAGAGGAGACCGAGGGGAAACCTCATTGCAGTCTATAATTTCGTTGTGGAGGGGAAGAGAAGCAGGCACTGATCTCTTCTTTGTGGTGACCAGTGACAGGACCTGAAGGAATAGCCTGAAGTTGTGTCAGGGGAGGCTTAGGTTGGATATTAGAAAGAGGTTCTTCACCCAGAGAGTGGTTGGGTGCTGGAAAAGGCTCCCCAGGGAGCACCAAGCCTGACAGAGCTCAAGAAGCCTTTGGATGATACCCTCAGGCACGTGATGTGACTCTTGGAGATGGTCCTGTGCAGGGCCAGGAGTTGGATTCAGTGATCCTTGTGAGTCACTCCCAATTCAGCATATTCTGTGATTCTTTTTATGTAGTTCTGAGTGTGAAATCCTCTTGATATTATCTCTGCTTATAATAAACTATTAAATTATTGAATGTGTTGTTTTTCTGTCTGTTCAGAGTATCATAATTTGTTCTTATTTAAAGCACCCCTTCTCTTTACAGAGCATCTAGATAGTGCTCTTAGTGATATGGTTTAATTTTAGGTAGTCCTTCAAAGAGCAGGGAATTTTGACCCTTATGGATCCCTTCCAACTTGAGATATTTGATGATTTTTCTTCTCTGACACGTGCATCATATTTCACCTTCTCTAGGTGAAATATGATGCACGTCACAGAAGAGATCATTCTTTATGATCACACATAATCTGTGGGCAGGACAATAGAGTCTGACTAAAATTTTTCTAAACGAGGTACTGTCACTATTTTTGGGGTAAGGAAGCTCTCCAGTTATGCACAGGCTTTCCCCATATTAAAAAAAATATTTTCTCTGTCTACATTGGTAATGATTAATGTTTCACCTCAAGGAGTGATACCTAGTCCCAGATCAGGTTGTGAACTGTAGCTCATATTCTACCAAATAACCCATGTAAGTGCAGAATGATACCCAGCAACACTTAAAGCAATTTCTTTTCAACATATTAATTTTCCAGTTCAAAGTTTCTGAAAAGACCTGAAGTTCACCTAAGAGTGTCCTGGTTTTGTTTTTTGTTGATATTTATCTTTATGTGCTATGAAACAGGGAGTTATAAAACTTGACTTAAAGCGTAAAAAGTGAAAATAGCACTGGGATACTGTTAGAAGATGTTACACAGAAGACGGCGATGATCTAGGACTTGTTTCAGGAGGAAAAGGCTGGCATCCTCCTCACAGAAATGTAAGAATGAATTATAATTAATGAAGTGTTCCTGATGATAGAACTGAGAATCAGGACTGATTTGGGGTTTAAATTATATGAGATTATAGAGATATACTAGGATAAAATATTAATAAAAATTATAGAGTTATGTTTTTCTTTACAACCTAAAGATAATTCAAAGGAAAATAATAAAAAAAAAAACAAACCAAAACCATACTAAAATCCTAACGTATTCAATCTCTATAGTTTATATATATAAATATTATTTTCTCTCAATTTTCTCCAGTCTTTTGCATATGTGATTACTTACTACTACCATACTTTTATTTTCAGATACACTGTATGTTTACTCACATATATTGCTTTTCAATATATGACTGTATTTTCACTGTAGGCATTTTTATATTTGGTATCATTTCTATGTTTGTAATGCAATTTTGTTTTATAAGGGTTTATAATATTTTTCTATTTTTTCCATTCTATTGTGTTTGAATGGAAATTTTGTATTTGCCAAGGCCCAGTTTTGTGACTTGTCCAAATTTAGAAAAAATCCTTCTTTTAAAAACAAAATGGAAAACTAAGACTCTTTTCTATCCAAGATTACCTTTCACACCTGGAATTTATTTTCAGATGGGTTAATGAGAAGCCATATAATTTAGTTCTGAGATACTAATTAATGACGTAAAACTTTGCTGGAATTGTGCCCTGAGTACTTACTAAAAAAAAAATAGACAATAGTTATTGATTTTTTATCTTTTAATCTTTTAGTTTAGTATCTTCATTGTTTGGCAAGTTGCAACAAGTATTTTGTGTATTTTATATTGAAGCAGGTATTATTTTTAAATTCCTATATATTATTAAAATGTTTGGTTTCGTTTCTGGTTTCTGGAGTATCACCAACACTTACAGTTATTGTAATCTAAATTTAATTTAATAGGAACATTAGGTCTGAAATATTCCTTGACTTGCACAGAAAAGAATTTTAATCTTACATGCCAATGTTCTGTATTTGATTCTCTTATGGGTAACTTCATAATGTCAACTTGCTTAGTTGAAGAACAGATAAGTCTGTACAAACTTTTTCTCTAAGATTTTTCAATCTGCATCCTTTAGTCCTTGTACATCATCACCCATAAATAATGTTCTCACAGGCAGGACTACAATTGCATTTCTTCAAATTATACCCTAAGGCTATGATCCTCTAAACTGAATTTGCTGTGAATTGAATTCATCTTGCAGGAAACACAGAGGAATACAGGTGACTCCAGATAAATTATCTCAGAATCTTAGAATGCTTTTTCCTTTCTTGACTTCTTTTGCAAATGAACTTATTTTTGTATGATTAAATACTCACTGAGTAATATTCCTGAGTGATTTTCCGTGCAAGGAATAATGAAAATAACTTGCTTTGCAATTCACTACCCAATAGTTATGTGTATGTTGACATTCCCTCTGACTAAATGACTGAAAATATTCAAAAGAGAAGAATGAATGTTGAGGTTGAGTAGCAATGATTTTGGTATGATTGTCCGTAATCCCTAATAAAAGTAAGATGGGTAACCAAACAGTAAGGAAGGTGGGATAGTTGATTGTCCTAGTTCAGCAGGTGGGACCAGTTTATCACTGGGTGGGTGTGACCAAAGCTGTGTATTCTACACCCTCGATATAATTTCCCATGAACTGTAAACAATGGACCATTTGCAGCAGCTGACCAAGGCACACCCGATGCCTCTGGATATAAGCTGGGTGTTAAAGAAGCCTGTGAGATAGGAGCTGTGATAATTCCCATCTGGGAGTCGTTAGCACCTTCACAACCAACCTGAAGGGATGTGTCTGCTAATGGGCCATCAACGATACCAAAAATACCCCAAGACTCACAGAGTCAGCTCAGGCATTGTGGAACTCCCTGCCCTGGGGGTTGTACTGAACCGTAGGATATATAATCTTGGGGTTTGGAGACCTCTGAGACTATCTGTTTGATCCAGAAGAGGACCAGAACCTCAACAGGACTGCAACCATCATCTGCACCAACAGGTTTTCCCCTTCCTTTTATTTTGGACTGATGGGAACTACATGGGGCTCAGCACCGTTCTGTTTATGCCTCAGGATGCTGGGTTATACTTCTGGGTTTTGTGGGTTAAAACCAATTTCTCTCTGTGTCACTGCATTTATTGTATTATTTTTATTCAATTGTAACTCTGATATATAATCTCTCTTGAGCTGCATTTATTTTTTCTGCTGATTTACCTTTAAACCAGTGCATTGTTATAGGAGCAGTTATCTGATAAATGTAAATGAATAACATTTTCCAGGATTCAACTAGTACTCTGTAGGTGTGAGTATTGCAATAGTCTGATATACAATATTATATAGATCCAATAAGAGGTAGAACTAGTCCACCAGTGTAGCAGTTGGTTGTATACCCAGCTTAGACTGGATATCTGTAAAAGAAATCACCCCAAAGAAATGGCCTTATTCCAAAATTTTCTTGCTGGGGCATGATTTTTAGCATAATCCTTCATATAATAGGACTTCTAAACAGATGTGCAAAGTTGCAAAACCACTTTAAATCTTTGTAACAAAGTTTATCTACTGTTGAATAAAATACTCATGAGAACTATATTTTGTCTTTTTTTTTTAATATCTTGGTTTTGCTTCTAGACATTAACTTAAGACCTAACATTTTAATGTTTCTTAGTCTGCAAAATTAAGATAATTCACTACCCGGAAAACTATTGTGAAAGTTGCTTAGATAATTTTCAAACTTCGAAATTGAAATATACTAATAAAATATTATCCCAGCTGGTGAAAGGAATATTCTTATACCATATACCATCATTCTCAGTAAAAAAATAAATCAAGTAAATCAAAACATGAGGAAAGAAGGAAGGTGGAATATTTGGTGTTATGGCATTTGTCCTCCAAGTAACCATTTAACCTGATGGAGTCCTGAATTGAGAGTGAAAGTGAATGAAAGAGTGAATGATGGATGAAGGTAGCTAAACAAATTGCTTCAAAGATGGACTATAAAAGGAATATAACGGGAAAGGATTTTATCTATGGTGAAGACTGCATTGGTGATCTTTTAATGATTGTGACAATTGTGCTGCTGTTAACATCAGCTGTAGGTGGTCTTCTGCTAAGAGCCCCGCAGAAGACTAGTGCTGCCATTTTTGTAGCACAATTACAGAGGGGGAATTGTAGGGATGACAGTGTGTGTGTGTATCTCTTAAGGTCTGAAGTGATTGATGAAATGCATCGTTAAGGACCAGAGAGGCACCTGTAGAATGTGAATGCCTTGTAACCAGTAGAATCTTTCCATGTGTGTTAAGTGAGCTACTGACCAGAAGTGTACTGGCATGTAGGAGTAGATAAAAGTGAAGCTGTTACTAAAAGTAAAGTCCTTTGTCTTTGGTGAGCCTTCTGATCACACTGCAGCCTGAGTGTCTCTGCCTCCTCGACTGCCGCTAAGCTAATCTACATTACCCCAATAAAGGGTGACCCCAATAGTCCTGCTTTTCTGCAGATGGTTGAATACTTGCCCACTGATGTGAAGTATTGACTGAATTCCTTTTTTTTTTTTTTTTTTGCTTTGTTTGCACATGCAGGCTTTTCTTTACCTATTAAATCATCCTTAGCTCAATCCATTGGTTTCCTCAGTTTTATCCCTGCATCTCCCACTGGAAGGGAGTGAACAAGTGTCTGTGTGGAGCCTAGCTGTAGTTAATCCCCAACAATAGATATGACTGTTATTATATTTATAGGAATCCTACTGGTACTGCAAGGAGCAGGTGACATTCAAAGCAAAACTTAAATGAAAAAAAAATACAATTCTTATTAGGGCTCTAGCATAATTTTCCTGGATATGAAATAGCCAGAATAATCTGACCTAGTTTTCCCTTTGGATTTCAGTGTTCAAAATTTGTTATAAACATAATTTTAGCCTATATGTAACAAAATCCTGTTGTAAAATTAGTTGAAAAATCTCCAATTTATATATTGATCAAATGAACCCTTTTTTAATATTTCAGTTATTCTGAGATAAATCTTGGAAGGCCTTGCTGAAGTAATTAACTGTTCCTGTAATAACCTGGAAGTAGGTTTTGGAAGGGAGTTGCTAGAGAATTTAATTATTGAAAGTGATAGAGGAAGAGCTGTGGCTTCTGAGGTCAGTGAACAATGAAGCACAGAAAGGCTGATGCCCTTTCAGGTCTCTCTTTCGTACTTGTCTCATTTTCCTTTCTTCTTCCCCAGCAATTTGCTTTTGTTCAGTGGTCTGTACTGACTACACTGAAAATAATTTGATCAAATTTGTATTAAATTGAAGCACAATCCTCCAGACAATAATTTCATAAATCTATCACATTCTCCATTATTTGGGTGTTCAAATGGAATCCGCTGATCTCAGTGAGAAATGATGACAAGGTGAAATCAAAGCAGCATAATGTTATCCCCTCTCCAAACAAAAAATGTGATCTCTGTGAGTTCAGGGATTGCCTATGCTCACTCCACCAATGACTATACTTACTAAATTTCACAGAATCATGACAATCTCTATGCAGTAGCAGAACTTGGGCAAAGTGATGAAATTTTTATTACTGAAGGTAAATTATACAGTCTATTTTCCTTATTCCTTTGGAGAATTTAGTGTTTGAGAAAATACAACTCCTGATTATAGCTTATAGGCTGCCACACAATGAGTTTCATAATATACAGTTGACTGCACTGCTGAGCTTATGCTGCTTTGCATCCTATTTGTTTCAGCTATGAGTGTGATTCAGGACTATTGAGGCATCTACTCGTATGTATCAGAACACCCATATTTATATTGCATTCAATGCAACTCATTTCTACCCTGATGCTCACGCAGTGCTCAAATCAGATTGTCTTTTGGAGTCAGCTTCAAAACATTTTATCTTTTTAGGGAATCCTCAGTTTTATGACTGAGGCATCACTACAGCCAAATTGATGACAGCCAAAAATATGGGATAGAAGTGTCATATTCAACATATATTTTGAATGCATTTATATTTTATTGCAGTGATTGAATACTTCATTTTGGCCTTTGAAGGAAAGGAATAGCAGAAGGGGCAAATTTAATTATACTGCTAGAATAGGTCTTCATAATAGCAAAGGGAAAATTTTAAAATGTTTAAATTAATTTATAAGAGCAACATAAACTCTAGCACAAGAGTTTATTGCAATAATTGAGGTTTGTATGCTGGACTTAGACGTTCTAGCAAAAAATGATTTTTTTTTTTTTTGTAAAACCGTACCATAGACCCTTTTTAGCTTTATCTAACATGAGATTTTGACTGTATTATTATGTGCATTTAAAAATAATTCTGAAATATTAAATTAGACAGAGGGTTAATGTCTAAACCAAGCAATGTCTTATTCAGATGATAAGTAAAAGATAATAACAACAGCAAGTACATCAAAACAAACAGGTTGAAAGCGATTGCAAGTTTAGGTTTGGTAAAATGTTTTCAGAAACATTTTTATTACAACTCCTTAGCTGCTTCTAACACCAATTTCCTGCTGTTATTGGGCTTTCACATATAACTCCAAATGCTGAAAATATATGCCTTAAATTTTTACATTCAAAGGAAAATTTAAGAATCAAAGTGCATGATGAATCTTATACTACTGCATCTATATGCATATCACACAGTTTTTCTGGCAAATTAATCTCTCTGGTACTTCAAAAACATTTTGGAAAGCCTTCAGGTGAGAACTGGTTTTGAATGGGATAATTAACCTTGACAGTAATTTCTTAATATCAGAGCCAAATAGCAGTTGGAAAGATGTATTCACTTTTCACACAGGGCCAGGTACTTATGGCCTGGAAAGAGGATATAATGTGTTCAAAAAATGTGTATTTCAAGCAGGCATGGAAAAGTGTTCCAACAGAGACTCATATATCAAAATCCTGGAGAAGGACATGATTCACACAGGAGGTAATAGAGGCCTTGGCTGGATGTTTATAGTAGGTTATTTTCAGTCCTAAACCAGTTAAGTGATTGTTTCCCAAACTAATACAATCAAACAATATAATTACATTATCCTAAACACTACTTTAGAGATTATTGGAAAATTAATCTTAATTTCTTTCCTCCTGAAAGAAAATTGTGAATAATTAGTTAAAAGTTTTATCAGCTCTGTTTCAGTAATTGTGTAGGCAAATCTGCTTACAATGCAATCTGACAGGTTCATTTATTTATGGTTTTAGAAAGTCAAAAATAGGTCTAAAAGGCTCTTTTCATGTTATCCATTGCTCATTTTTTACTAAGTAGTATTCTTCATGGATTATATTAGTATTTCACTGGTCTGCATGTGGTGTACCTGCTTAAGTTTCTAATATTCAAATTCAAGCTCTTTGTGTACTTCAAGCAGAAAACCACTGTTTCACATGAATTGAACTGAGACTTTTTAAAATTACTAATGCAAATCCCAAAGGACATATTTCAAGTTTTCCACAGGGTACTGCTGCTGAGAATTTTTTTTTATGAGACAACATGCAAATATGTAAAAGAGAATTTGAAAGGAGCAGAGCTAGAGTCATGGCTAAGTGTTTTGAAAATCTTGCCCATCATTTGAAAGAAAATTTTTCTTAAAGTTATTCAGGTTTCCCTAAGTTTTCTTACTAACTAACTTTGCAGGCAAACAATGGATGAGATTCATTAAGATTACTAAGAAAGCTGATATAAGTTAATTTTTAATCTACTTGCAAATCCTAGTTAAGTAGAAGGAATGTGCAGAAGGTGCAAATTTAAAGTTTGTTTTAAAAATGATATAACTTCAGCTTGACTTGAGCAGCCTTATATTTCACCTTTGCCTACTCAATTCCAGTCACTGAAGTCTTGAGAGCTACAGGAAAAGTCTTTACATTTCACATACAGCTGAATAATTCCCTAAATTCTGACAAATGGATTAGCTGTATATTTATAAAACTGTAAGAAGAGTTTGGACATTGCTTAGACAACAACATTGAAGATTTCTACTCTATAGGAGCTGAAATCCAGTCTCAAAGATTCACTGGGATAGAGCAATTACCAGTGGGTAAATTGTGCCAATTAACTACCATCGTATTTTTGGTTGCATCAATGGAAGTTATCCCAAAAGAATAAAATCTGTTTTAAAAAATGAAATGTAGTAATCCTACCAATTTATTGTAATGCATGAATTATCCTTGGAAACTAATGGAAAATTCATCCAAATCTCTTGCTTGCAGTGTTACATTTAAGGGAATACATTCTTACATGTGTCTTTCAATATTTCAGGGACATATCTCACAATTGGACAATTCAGGCAGTTGAAAGACCTTGTTTTTATAGATACGCTTTTGTTGCAGGGAAGAAAGATTCTGCCTGCTTCTCAACTGGCCTGTGATGCACCCTCTTG